>NC_143524.1:8474338-8633322 GCF_031878675.1 Megascapheus bottae | reverse complement strand
ATGAAAAGGGAGGAATCCAACCACTGTGTAGTTAATGGTGGATACTCAAATCAAGCTAATTTGCCCATATTTTTGTTAAACTACAGGTCAAGCATGTGAATTTGTTTCCCAGACCATGTCATTGGAGGGGCTGTCTAAACCAAGACTATTCAAACATTATCTCTGGACACTCCTTCCCATCCGTTCTTGTGAAACGTGGCAGAGGAACTTTGAGAACACGAAAGCAAATTCAGTCTTTTATACCAACTTCTAAGCCTCTTCCTCCTAGAAAAATCCACTGTTTCTACCCACTACAGAATGTTTCTTTAGAAAAAAGGTCAAGGAAAACACATCTATATCCTTGGGATTTATGAGATCTTAATTCAGAACTGCCTTCAACTTCAAGGTTTTTTAAAGTCTAAAGAAAAAGCTGTTTGATCTCTGAGGACCTTGGATTTCAGATAGTGGAAAAAGTTCCTGAGGCTATGTAATACAAGCAGAAAGGCAGTTCAGTGGCCTTTGCATCTTACATGAGACCCTCAGTGATCATGCCCAACTGTGTGAGAGGTCTGAGATTGGTGAGAGGCTCTTATCAGTGTGGATTTAGGATCCTTCAGAGACAGGTTCCCTGGAGTCTCAACCCCAATTCAGTGTTCAGTGACATGGAAAGCTACAAACAGAACAACAGTTCCTGAGGGAATGAGAGAATCACTGTGGTGTGAAGGGTCCTGCAAGATTCCCTTGAGAGCAAAGGGGAGTCCAGTCTCTTCTAATCAAAAGCTGTTTATTGAATGATGAGAAAGTTCTTCCAAAACTATGTCCAAGGGAATATGAGGGTGTACTCACTCAATAGGTATTCTTCATGGAAGATCTATACTGGAAACTGGGGCTTTCTCTAAAACTAAATAAGGGGGAACATTTAATGGGATTTTACTTACCCACTAGAAAGAATGATATTGTATCATATGTAAAGAAATGGGAAGACTTGGAAAAGATAATGTTAAGGAAATTCAATCAAGTACAGACAGACAAAGGATCCTGGTTTCCCTTTGTATACAAGGAAGCTACATTTAACTCATAAACTTAGTAGTAAATAATTTGGATGGTATGCAAGTGTCTACATATGTATTAACTGAAATATGGCAGATTTGAGGGAGATCTCAAAAAGTGAAATTCCTTAGGAAGCCAAAATCAAAGTTCAGCAAATTAAAACACCAGGATGCAGATACATGAAAAGGGTGATTGGAGTCAAGGGGAAAGGTGGAGATAAATGAAGAGAAGAGGGGGAAAACTGCAGACAAGAATCCAATGTACTTTCTAAAAAAGACAGAAGAGTAAGGGAAGGAGTGAGGAAGAGAAGGATAGGTGAGAATGCTGGCATTGATCAAAGTATGTTGCAATCATAAAAACTGTTTTGTTAAGTGGCAACTCCTTTGTACAATTATTTGGGGATAATAATAAAATTTTAAAGTGGCACATTATAGACAATGAAGTTTATCCAAATCTCCATTTGCCTAAATCCAGCTTTGACTACAGCCAAGTCCACTGAGCTTTATAAATCAGAACAGTGAGAAAGTTGTTTTCCAGTAAGCTCATCAATGAGTTTACAATGGATTCTCCTTCATTGATTTTAATTTACTGAGCTCCTATATCTTGCAATTCAAGCCTTTTTCATATCCACAGGTTATCTTTCTCTTTCTTTTTCCAGTTCTACAGATGTGAAAAGGAATGGGTGGGATTGGAAGAGTCAGGGAAGACTGATCAGATGCAGTTTCCACAGAAATTGATCTGTTGGATTGAAATCCCTCTGTACAACTACTTAAAGATAATAAAAAGCAAATAAATTTAAAAGAAATGCATGCTAGTCTACACATAATACTCACACCTTTCTCCTTGGCTGAGTCTAGAACAGCCACTAGATGTAGATCAGACAAATGTCTGGCTGTTCTATGAAGCCTGTTCTACCCAACACCCATCTACTTTTATACTTTTCCCTTCTGCTCCTTTTCAGAGTGAACACAAAAAGACAAGGATGCTCTCAAAATTAACTGAGGGTTCTACTTCTCCAAGCTCCTCACGGTCTATGCTCTAACAGAGTTACACAAATGAAAGTTCCCTCTTGAAAATATTTTCGGGTGGGGCCGGGAATTTGGCCTAGTGGTAGAGTGCTTGCCTAGCATGCACGAAGCCCAAGGTTTGATTCCTCAGTACCACATAAATAGAAAAAGCCAGAAGTGGTGCTATGGCTCAAGTGGTAGTGCTCTAACCTTGAAAAAGCCCAACGACAGTGCTCAGGCCCTGAGTTTGAGTCCCAGGGGTGGCAAAAAAAAAGAAAATATTTTCAGGGAAAATCCCTGTTATAATAGATGACATTTCTTTATAAATGAAGAATTAAATGGGACCTAACTGGTGAATCACTCAGTCATTCAAATCTAAAGGTACTTCCATTACCCCTAACATCTGATCTTCTGATTTGTATATCCAACCCTGAAGAATTGGATTTCCTTCTTCTTTTAAAATGTGATTGATAGGAAAAAAAGTAAAATTAAAGAAGAGGGAGACATAAGAAGAGGGTAGGGAAACAAAAAGAAGAGAAGGAAAAGGGTGGAAGGGTAGGAAGAAAATGAAAAACAAAATATCTTCATCTGTAGGTTTGACATCTAACAACTAAGACAGTATAGGGCAAATACCCAGCCCTAGAAAATCAGTGTATTTCTTTCTTAGTGTTTACTATTCTAAAATATTCAACAGCTTCAACTAAAGATTATTAGTACTATAAAGCAGAAAAAAATAGTCCTGGGTTTTGGCCAGTGAGAGCCTAGAATCTTCCACTCTGAAATGTATCACTTACATAAATTATTAAATTTATTTTCATGTCATCCATTCTTGATGGCACTGAATGTGTCCTTTGTTTCCCAAAGGCTTTTGATTCCGATTCCTATGTGAATGCTTCTGGTGCAATTTCTCTGACTCCTCCACTGTTGAGACTATTTGCAAACTCAATTCAGCTTCCCATCTCCAAATAGTTACCCTTTGAGGTATTAAAAACAAACAAACCAAAAAAAAATGGAAAAGGAAAGGGTTGCTTGTTGTGACTTTCACATTAGTGGCACAGCACAGATCAGTGTCTCCCCATCTATCTTTGAGTTAATGCTGCCACCTTGAGGTCTTTTAAGGTTTTTCACGTGAAGAGCCATTTCTTGGGATAGAATTGGGGACAGGGATGTGGTAGGGAGGGATGAATAGGAAGATTTCTCTTCCTTGTAGCACTGGCCAGTAAGTTAGAGTATAGAATACAGTAATCTTGAAATTAAGAGACAAATGGAGACGCTATAAAGGTTAATTTCATGGCCAGATTGTATAGTGTTTATGGGTCCTAATACACACATGGCACCAGTGGTCCATGTGGTGAGACAAATGCAAGAGTTCAAATCCCAGCTTCCTGCTAGTTAACTGAACGTTCGTGCAAGTCACTAAGCCTCCCCATTCCTCTCTTTGTCAGTTTGAACTGTTGAGAAAAATTGAAAGATAGATGCAAAGAGCATAGGCAATGAAGTACTATATAATTATTGTAACTAATTTTCTCAAATACTAAACTAAGATGTGAAGAGGTGAAGTGTCTGCTTAAAGCCATATGGCTAGTTGGAGTTTATAACTGAAGCCTATAGAACTAAGACTTCTGATTTATTTCTGTTTACCAGTTACCCCAGAATTTCCAAGTATCTGTTGAGGAATTACCCCCATTCAAGCATCAGCACTCTTGG
This sequence comes from Megascapheus bottae, assembly GCF_031878675.1. Taxonomy (NCBI): domain Eukaryota; kingdom Metazoa; phylum Chordata; class Mammalia; order Rodentia; family Geomyidae; genus Megascapheus; species Megascapheus bottae. Next base: position 8,629,579 of record NC_143524.1, on the reverse strand, counting down.
CAAACATCTTCATCTCCTTCAGTAAAACCAGAGCTCTTCACTTCAACATTTCCATCTAAATCCATTCTTTCTTCTTTCATTTTCCTCAGAATTCTCTTGCCTCTTCCTGCAAAGTGATCCATCTCTGCATCTACTTTTGCCTCTACTTAACTTTTTCAGGATGTTATTGTAACAATTCCACCCTCCTTTACTCACTCTGTGTTTGCCCCAAAATATGCTTAGGTAACTCATATTTTCCCCTTAGAGTTCTCAAAACTTTCTCCTACCCTAATTTACCTTTATGCTGTATCAGTAGCTTTTCTTCTTCCATGAAAGTAAGCAAGAGTGGCCAGGAGTTTGGCCTAGTAATAAAGTGCTTACCTAGCATGCACAAAGATCAGGATTTAATTCCTCGGTACATGTACACAGAAAAAAAAAGCTGGAAGTGGTGCTGTGGCTCAAGTGGTAGAGCTCTAGCCTTGAGAAAAGTCCAAGGACAGTGCTCAGGCCCTAAGTTCAAGGCCTAAGACTGGCAAAAAAATTAAGCAAGAATGGTCCGTGTCTCCTCGGTCCGTTGTGTCCTAGTCTCAACAACTTCCACTTCACAGCACTGAAACAATACTAAAGATCACTTCACAGGTCTATGAGTTAAAATCATCCTTTATTTTCACAAAACATTGCCAGAGATATCTCCACACTCCCTGAGTGAATGAGCAAGTGGTTTAAGCCTAAGCAGTAGTCATGAGATGACAGAACCAATAAAGGGTTGGGCTGAGATCCATAGAAACCCATACCTGAAGTCAGGACTCACAGAATGAAATCCCTCACACTTTTCAATAGCAGCTCCAATGTAGTTCGTCTCCAAGGAGTCACCCACCAAGACCATACTTTGCTCATGGATAAATCTGAGATTTGGCAAAATAATACAACTTACCTGGTGGTCAGAAGGCCAACGGGATATATCTTTTTAGTTGAATACTTTTAAGTAATTACAGCTTCAAAGGGTTCCCCAGGAAATACCTCGAATTATTGTGAGACCAATGGCAGGCAGTGAAAATCTTGGCATTGACCTTTTATTCTGTGACTTTGCTTCCTTGGCCTGGATTAGCTATTTTCTATAGAGGGGAAGCAACTAAATGGATGGATTTCCTGCACCATGTAAATCATTCACTCTTGAGTATTATTTTGTCAATATACTTCTGCCAGTGAAGATTATGAGCTCAAATTCAAGCTCTCTTCTTAATCTGCCAGCATTTTTAATTCCATCGGCTTTTTATCTTGAGTCTTTAAAAAAGATTTTCTAAAATCATACCAAAAAAAAAAAAAAGCAACTCAAAGCCCGATACAGCTTCACAGTCTCTATGGAAATGCTAGAGATGGATGCTGTGTTGACATCACCACATATCTCTAGAGCTACTTTGTTAATATCTTTTACATATGGTACCTCACACTTTACGATGCCCTTCTTCATTGTACTTCCTTGGCTAATCCTCACAGTAAATCCACATGGAAAGTATTATTGCCCTGGTTTAACATATTATAAAACTGCAGTTGAAAGAGCTCAATGGCTTACCCATGGTTCACATTGTTCACATCTCATATAATAGAACTGACATTTAGACAAGAGATTGATGCCAAAACAGCACGGCCGAGAACACTGGATCACCTTGGTGGCACAGTGCTTCTTTCTCCCTTGAAAATTCACCTCAGGTTCCACCGTCTTCAGAGGTGCTTTGCATTGTTGCTACTGAGCCTAAGAGAAAGCAGCTAAAGCAAAGAATTAGCCAACCATGCTTCTGGTTTTAGCCTTTATCACTACATTGAGTGACCTTGATCCATTCATATAATTTGATCGCTTTTCCCACAAGCAAATGGAAAGAATCCTTCTTTGGCCACTCTCTCTTCTTCAATCCACTGCCCATGATTAAAGACTTTACGTTTCCTCGAGTTGGGAGTACCATAAAGTTTTGCAATTGAAAGGCTTACCACACCAAGTGCATTGTGATAGACACTTAAGTTGGAGAATGTCGAAATGCCTTATTCTTTAAAACAGCCCCTTCCCAGTGGATGGTATCAGCCCTCCAGCCATGTCTGCCAGCACTCACTTCTAGCTGCAAACAAGCCTCTTGCTGAAAGTGCCTAGCACTGAGAATGGAGAGCACCACAGATGCACATGCAAAAGGAAGATCAGAGAAGGCAACAAATTGAGTAGGGAGGTTGGTTGGAAGCCTTGAAATTCTAACTAAATCCCAGAGGTCTTCAAAAGCATCACATCTATATCAATAACCTAGTTGTTATGTCTACAGAATTGGCCTCCTTCACTTGGCTGTCTCATGTTCCAGTATCCTACATGTGCATCCAGAAACCACCTTCTAAAGCCACTATTGGTACAAGTCCTAGGGTCCAAGGCCACTTGTAGGACAACCCAATTGTGGAGGCAACTTGCATGTGGGAGTCAAATGAGAGACCCCACCACTCCACCTTTCTCTTCCTCTCAGAAAGCGTACGCTCTCGTTCAAACTTTTCAGATTCTTTTAGGATTGTTTTAGGAAACTCTGCCTCCATGCCCCATATTCTATTGATGAGCCTCGGATTACTTTTAAACTCACATCTGAAACATGAAAGTACACTTAGAAAGCTATGGTAAATAGTGCTGCAATGAACATCATTGTGCTAGTGAATTTAGTATGCCCTTGTTTCTGGATGATTGGGTAAATGCCAAGTAGTGGAATTCCTGGGTCATAGGGGAGCTCTATATTCAGTCTTTTGAGGAACTGCCATACTGCTTTCCATAGTGGTTGAACGAGTTTGCACTCCCACCAACAGTGGAGTAGTGATCCCTCCTGGCCACATCCCCTCCAGAATCTGTTGTTATTAGATTTCTTGATCCTGGCCATTCTAACTGGAGTGAGGTGGAATCTTAGAGTTGTTTTGATTTGCATTTCTTTTATGAGCAGAGATCTTGAGCATTTCTTCATGTGTCTATAGGCCATTTTTGTTTCTTCTTCAGAGAAGACTCTCTTTAAATCTTTGGCCCATCTTTTAATGGGATGGTTGTTTCTTCGGAGATTACTTTTGGAGTGATTCAATTTTTTGAGCTGTTGATACATTTTAGATATGAGGCCTTTGTCCATTGTATGGTTAGTGAAGATCTTCTCCCACTCTGTAGGCTTTCTAGTTAATTTGCTAGCTATGTCCTTTGCCATACAGAAGTTCTGCAGTTTAATGCAGTCCCACTTATCCAGCCTTTCTCTGATTTGTTGTGTTTCTTGGTCCTTATTAAGAAAGTTTCAACCTGTGCCAAGGAGATCTAGTGTATCTCCTATTCCTTCTTGTAAAGTTTTCAGCGTATCAGCTTTTGCTTTGAGGTCTTTGATCCATTTGGAGTTTAATCCTAGTGCAGGGTGACAAAGAAGGATCCAACTTTAGTTTACTGCAGGTGCTTAACCAGTTATGCCAGCACCACTTGTTGAAGAGGCTGTCTTTCTTCCATTCTATTTTTTTGCTTCCTTATCAAAGATTAGGTGGCCATAGGTCTGTGGTTTAATATCTGGGTCCTCAGTTCTATTCCATTGATCTTCAGGCCTGTTCTTGTGCCAGTATCAAGCTGTTTTGATTATTATAGCTCTGAGTCTAAAGTTTGATATTGAAATGCCTCCGGCACTATTCTGTTCTGTTTTTGCTGTATGGGGTCTTTTATTATTCCATATGAAATTTTGGATTGCCTCTTCTTTTTCTTTAAAGAATGACATTGGGATATTGATGGGTATAGCATTGAATTTGTAGATAGCCCTTGGCAAGATTGCCATTTTCATAATGTTGATTCTTCCAATCCAGGAGCATGGGAGGTTTTTCCATTTCCTCAGTTCTGCTTTAATTTCCTTTTCCAGGGTTTTAAAGTTTTAATCAAAAGGGTCCTTTACATTCTTAGTTAAGATAATTCCTATGTACTTTATTTTCTTTGAGGCTATTGCAAAAGGAGTTGATTTCCTAATTGTTGCCTCATTCCTCTCATTGTTGGCATATAGGAAGGCTGTTGATTTTTGAAGGTTAATTTTATAGCCTGCTACCTTGCCAAAGTTTTGAATCAGCTCAAGGAGCTTGGGAGTAGAGTCTATAGGATTCTTTAAATACAGAATCATGTCATCTGCAAAGAGGGAAAGTTTCACTTCCTCTTTCCCTATTTGGATCCCCTTTATGCTTGCTTCTTGCCTTATTGCTCTGGCTAGGAATTCTAATACTATGTTAAAGAGGAGTGGAGAGAGTGGGCATCCTTGTCTCATTCCTGATTTTAGGGGGAATGGCTTTAGCTTTTCGCCATTAAGTATAATGCTAGCTGTGGGTTTCTCATACACAGCCTTTATTATACTGAGAAATGTTCCATGGATTCCTAGTTTCTTCAGAGCTTTTAGCATAAAAGGGTGTTGGTTCTTGTCAAATGCCTTTTCTGCATCTATTGAGACAATCATGTGATTTTTGTCCTTGCTCCTGTTGATGTGTTGAATTATATTAATTGATTTGTATATATTGAACCAGCTTTGCCTCCCTATGATGAATCCTGTTTGATCATAGTGTATGATTTTTTGTGATGAGTTGTTGAAGACGGTTGGCCAGTAATTTGTTGAGAAGTTTAGCATCAATATTCATCAAAGAAATGGGTCTACAGTTCTCTTTCTTTGATGAATCTCTGTCTGGTTTGGGGATGAAGGTTATACTGGCTTCGTAGAATGAGTTTGGCAAAGAGCCTTCATTTTTAATTTCGTTGAAGAGCTTAAGGAAAACCCAAGTTTTTTTTTTTTTGTTTTGTTTTGTTTTTGCCAGTCCTGGGCTTGAGCTCAGGGCCTGAGCACTGTCCTTGGACTTTCTCAAGGCTAGAGCTCTACCACTTGAGCCTCAGCACCACTTCCGGCTTTTTTCAATGTATGTGGTACTGAGGAATCGAACCTGGGTCTTCATGCATGCTAGGCAAGCACTTTTAACCACTAGGCCAAACTCCCGGCCCTAACCCAAGTTTTTTAAAGTATTAATCTTTGCATATGATATAGATAAAAGTGTGTGGCCCCTCAAAATGTTCCAAGGCTATATAAAACCCCTTCAATGACGCAATAGGAAGATATCAGAGATTGCTCTCTTTCAATCTTTCTCACATTCTCCCTCCCTCCTTCCTCTCTCACCCTCTTTTATTCCACCCTCCCCTCTGTCCTCTTCTTTTTCTCCCTCCCACTCTTCACTATGTGAGGGAAGTAGCTAAAAGGTAGCTAGCTAACTGCAATCCAAAAAGAGAGCTCCTTGATGTAAAACTTCTAAATCCACAGTTTGGTAAGAAAATTAATTTCTGTTGTTTAAAATCATTCAATCTGTATCATTTCTCTTTGGGGAGTAAATCAGTTGAAGATGTAGTATAAATGTACATCTATTTCTCTTCTTTTCCATTTTGAAAGATTTAAATTGATTTTTCACTACAAACACAAAACACTGAAGTAGCCTTAGGTATTTGTTCTCTACTTACTAGTGTATATTATTGTACCATGAGAGATTTTATTGTGCTATTTTTGTACATTTATAGAATGTACTTTGGTCACATTCATTACCTCTTAGATATTTAATAGGTTTTTTAATGAACAAGAACAAGACAAAGCAGCATGATCAATTGATTTCTGACACATTCTTTTCATCTTGGAGGATGATAGCAACCTCCTCCTTTTGTTTCATCCATGTTACTCAATTTTGTTGGCAAACTGAACAAGGATGTTTGTGTCCTAAATACATGAATGACCCACATCTTGGCTTAACCTTTAAAGATAAAACATTTCACTAGTCTAGTATAAAAAGCATAGAGATGTAATCATTTTAGTTTCTAAAATGTAATGCACTGTATTCAATACCCACATTCAATTTATTTTTTTTATTTACTCCTTCTTTCACTATGTTTTATATTGGAGGTGGGGAAGGAGAAAATGTCTGCTCTGTTTATTCAATCAGTTGAAGAATCCCAACTCAAAACAGTCTAAATGAGAACATTTTATTGGCTCCCATAATATCCTCATCTAGGTTAAAATGTTGATAGAATAAAATTTGAATCTTTAAAAAAAGAAAGAAAGAAGGGCCGGGCCCATTCTACTTTCTCCTGTGCTGCTTTGTCAGGCAGCCTCCCTCTAAATGATAATAAAGTTGCTTCTCAGCAGCAATAACTTTTTATTACCCTCAAGGCTAGCATTCCAACAAATGAGTGTTCTTATTCACCAATAAATCCAGCAAGGGTCCCAAAGGTCCCAGGGAGCAGTGTTACTGGCTTTGCTAGGGTTCCATGTCTGTCCCCGATCCAAACACTCCAGCCCTGGAGACCATGATCATCTCACTGGCCAGACATGGAACTATCTCCATCTCAAGAACTTAGGGTAAAGTCTGCCTTCTCTAAACATGCCCACCCAAAATGGGAGTCAGGAGCAAGGAAAGATGACAAATTTACTCTTGCTTTATTTCACATCCCTGGTATATATCCCCTCTTCACGTCCCAGATTATATCTACTCATATAACTCATCCCAGTACTTCAAAATCCAAAAGCATTACAATCCAAAATCAAATTCCACTCTGAGTTACAGTGTAAAAAGAAAGTAATATCAGTCCTCTTCGATTTCTTAGTCTATTAATTCTCAGCTAAATAAGACTATCATCCATCAGCAGCCGTTACCTGATGGAATTGTGGGTAGTTATCCCACGCAAACTGTTATTCCTAGGACATAACATTTGTTAATATTTACTGATACCTAAAATAGAAAGGAAAGATGGATTTATCCCACCAAGATGACAGTAAGTCTAAGCAAAAATTGTCCAGAATCCACAGTCTGTCAATGACTCAAAAGATATCATCCCATAAAAATGCAGTTTAGACAGTGTGTATTTATCATATCTATTTGGGGTAAGAAACCTCCTACATAATCTCTCATTTCCTACAGAATCAATGTGAGATACTGACGCCTTCTGGGAATATTACGCATTTTGACAGGCTCAGCCCAAACACACATTCTCAAATGAATTTTCATCCTTTTTACCTTCAGGGGATCCCATTTTCCTTCTAGCCCTGGGTTCACAGCATTGAAGTGTTTCACTGATGGTAACTTCTGGCAAATAATATCTCAAGTATCTTGACCAACAAGAGATACTTTTTTAGAATACTATTTTAGGGCATGCAATCACTGTCTGCTTTGCCTAAGACACTGAACACTAAAGGAACATGTCACCTTTCTTGCTTTTGTTTTAGCAGAAAGACCTCCTGTTTTGAAGCTGTTTTAGTTTGGTTCTCTTTGGTCTTGGTTTGTCAGTCATGGAACTTGAACTCAGAGCCTGAGCCTTTTATGCTCAAGGCTATCCCCCTACCACTTTAAGCCACAGCACCACTTCTGGTTTTCTGGTGGTTAATTGGGGGTATGAATCTCACTGACTTTCCTGCCCAGGCTGGCTTCAAACTGTGATCCTCAGATCTCACTCCTAAGTAGCTAGGATTACAGGCATGAGCCATGGCACCCAGCTCTTTAGATGCTTCTTAATGCTGTGTTCCTAGAGGAGACCAGTACTTCTCACATTTTCTTCATGACAGCATCATTCCTAGCTTTCCTCTGCTTTTCTATAAATGTCCTCCGACAAGTTTCATCCAAGTGTGCCAATAACACCTACCTGCTTACTTACTACAAAAGCCCTGCGTCCCAGAAACCAGTGTGTGGCTGTTAAGTTAATACAGTGTTTGGCCAGCAGAACCCAACCCTCTCTCCCTCCCTCTTTGAAATTCCATCTCTAACATTTTCACTTTCTCATGCCAATATATATACTTTCGAGTATTCACATCTCTTGCACTGTTTTGAGAACAGTTAATCCTGCCTCTAAATCTAGGAATGGTCTGGTTTGGTTTAAGCTAAACAGGGGAGAAAACAAATTACCAGTGGTCACAAGACTTATACTAGTTCATTTAGCATGAATCTCAGGTCTTTTTGTTTATAGATGCTAGAGAAGGGTGCTTTTTCTCCTCTGCCTGGCTATAAAAAGAGGAATACATATCAGCCTAGTTCAAGCCATAAAAGGAAAGTATGCTAGAAAGTATATGGAAATGTAATTACTGTATTATCAACATATCACCTTAAAGGAAACTGTGTTTATTCCAAAGATTAACCTGCCAAACTTAAGGATTTCTCTTGGAGAAGAGAGCTCTGTGTCTGGGTACATATACTTTTCTATACAAACATTGGTACTGGTAGCAAAGCCCCAATCTGAGAAGTAGGTTTTATTTTTCAGTATCCAGAAGATACTCAGATCTAAGAGTAAATAGGCCAGCCTGAATAATAGTACTTCTGAGTTTTTAAAAATATTTTATTTAACTATTTTAAACTCTTACTTGTGATTTCCTTATTAAAGGACTGGTGGTCAAAGTGGCATCTCCTTTTTGTACAAAAAATACCAGTTACATTTTATTGTGAGAGAAAAATAATTTCACATCTTAATTTCACATCTAACTTTCCTGTAACATTCTTAAATATTCAGATTCTAAAGGAAACTCAAAATATCTAATTCTTAACAAATATTGAGCATTCCTTCTCAAAGGCCTTATCATATGGTGAATCATGAGCACTGTCACACTGCGACACGCATGTGATATCACACAGTGAGGGCACAGGCAAGACGATGTCTAGAAGTCGAAAGTGTGTTTTGGTTAGTCTGAATCACTTTGTCAGCTAAAACAGGGCAGAAGGCCAGATGACTCCAAATCTGGCCTCTCACACATTTTATATGCATTTGAAGTTCTTGTTTTATAGAATGAACTATCACTACTTCCTTTTAATTCTCAAAACTTCCTTATTCGAAAAAAGGAACTAGATACAACAAATCTTGGCAAGAATCACTTAATCTATTTCCATTTTCCCAGGAAAAATTTGGTCCTATTAAAAAAAAAAAAAACTAGCCAGGTGCAGTGGCTCATGTCTGTAATCCTAGCTACTCAGGAGGCTGAGATCTGAGGTATGAGGTTCAAAGCCAGCCCTGGCACAAAAGGACCTGAGACTCTCATCTCCAATTAGCCTCTAGAAAATGGGAAGTGGGGCTTGGCTCAAGGGTGGGATGGTAGCCTGGAGCTGAAGAGCTCAGGGACATTGCCCAGGATGAGATCAAGCCCCCCAAAAAGCCCCCCAAAAAATTCCAGTGAAAGAGATTTTTCTCAATAATATATTAGAATGCTGGTTTCTAAAACTGTTTCCATTTTCTATCTTGTTTGTTTTTATTGGTATAACAAACAGTCCTATGATTATTTTAAGGCAATCGTAAGAAAATACTAGCAGAATTTGTTTTAGACCTTATCAATATTTCATATAAGGCTGACATCATGTGAAGCTTACTTTTATGAATAGATAGGATATAAGAAAATCAGACTCAAGAATAGTCTGTAAAGTTCTTCTAGAAATTTACTTACAATATTCTAAAAGGAACAAATCAGAGATTTTGTTGAGATTTGGCTCTCCTTGTCCTAGCTAAAAAAAAAAATGTTCATTTGAACTTGAATAATACCTTTTCTCAGAGAAGTTCTGAGAATGTCTATTTGTCCTATGAGGCAACCTTGAAGTTGAGAGAGACATGTGTCTTATTTTTGACTTTAGAAATACATGTTTAGTCAGGCAGAGTAAGGTGGATTATAAGTTCTAGGTCAGTTTAAGCTACAAAGTGTGACCCTATCTTCAAAAGAAAAGAAAGAGGAAAAGAAGTAAGTGAAAGAGGAGGGAAGGGAAGAAGAAAAAAGTTACAAAAGAGAAAAGAAAATACGGAATGAATGGGGGGTATTTTGTTTCGTTTTTGTTTTAAGACTTAAATTTATGAGTTACCTAATGGAGAGCCTTATTTTCTACGTAAAAACCATGATTTAAAAAAAACTTTACAATGGTTCAATGATAGAAGTTTATATAAAACAAAATGGTTATGGGCACAAACTAAAGAGTAAATGTTTAAGAGTCTCTCCATTTAATTTCTTTTTATTTTTTAAAAGTGCCGGTTTTATAGAAAGGAAAGAGAGGGTGTAAATTTAACTGCAAATATTGCATGGTTAACTCAGAAAACAGAAAGTTTAACTACCAAGTAATATGACAATGAGTCATTAAAACCACAAGGCATTTTATTTATCAAAGCTGTTAGTTAAAATCTCCCCTTGAAAAAAAAAAGAAAGGCATTGAAAAAAGATATAAAATGCTTATGAGCTCTACCAAGCAAAGAGAAAGCCACAGCAGTGGTGATGTGGCACTGATTCTCAAGGAAAAGAGGAAAGCAAATTCTGAGCCAGTGGCTCACGCCTGCAATCCTAGCTACTCAGGGGGCTGAGATCTGAGGATCATAGTTCAAAGCCAGCTCAGGCACTAAAGTCCATGAGTCCAAAAAAGGAACTAGATACAACAAATTTTTGCAAGAATTACTTAATCCATTTCCATTTTCCCATCTATACAGGAAAAATTTGGTCCTATTAAAAAAAAAAAACTAGCCAGGTGCAGTGGCTCATGTCTGTAATCCTAGCTACTCAGGAGGCTGAGATCTGAGGTATGAGGTTCAAAGCCAGCCCTGGCACAAAAGGACCTGAGACTCTCATCTCCAAATAACGACTAGAAAACCAGAAGTGGGACTGTGGCTCAAAGGGTAGGGCAGTTGCCTTGAGCTGAAGAGCTCAGGGACAGCACCCAGGCCCAGAGTTCAAGCCCTATGACCAACCCCTCCCCCCAAAAAAATAATAATGAAAGCTAATTCTGGGATGGGGAGGGGTCACAGAAGGTCTGAGCATGGCCTTCAGTAAAAAATACATATCTATATCTATATCTATATCTATATCTATCTATCTATCTATCTATCTAGAGAGAGAGAGAGAGAGAGAGAGAGAGAGAGAGAGAGAGAGAGAGAGAGAGAGAGAGAGAGAGAGAGAGAGAGGAAGAGAACAGAAGAGGGATGGATTATGCATGTGGGAAATACATCTGTGGAGGAATCATACAGCCGAACCTAGGACTAAATCCAAGTGCCCAAATTTAAAATAAAGTAAGAGCAGAGTCTGAAAAGTAAGATGGCAAGCCCAGTCACCTAACACCCAGGGATTCTGGCATCCGCCCATCAGGTGGAGGGCGCGTGCTCCTTCTCGTCTTGGTGTAACTCTATGTGCGCGGGGCACGTCTACAGTGAGAAGAGCTTACTGAAGCAGGACTGACAGTAGGTCTTGTCGTTCTGCTCCCGGAAGATGCCCTGGGACAGCGGCGTCAGGCAGAAAGCGCACACGAAGTGCTCCGGGTGGAACCTGCGCCCCAGAGCGCTGATGCAGCGGCCGGTGACGGGCTGCCCGCATCCGTGGCACAGGGTTCCTCGGCGGCGATGGTAGTGTAGCTCACAGAATGGCCGTCCACCCAGCTCAAAGAAGGAGCCAGAAGCAAAACTGCTGAGGCAGTCCTGAGGCAGAGAGAAGACGAAAGGGGCGGAAGGTGGGCCGAGTGAACATCTCCGCCTTGAAATTCCTGCCGGGTTGTTCTGGGCCCTGGACAGCGGGGGGACGAGGCTCCCACATGTACAACAGGCAAGTGCAATGGCGCTGCCTCTCACTAAAGAACCCTTGATCCTCTCGGCGCCCCCCCTCCCATAATGGAAACGAGAACTGAGCATACAGACCCCGCACACGAAGCACTCTGGGTGCCACACCGCATCCATGGCCGACAGGTAGTTTTCCAACACTGGGCGGTTGCAGCCACCGCACTTGGGTGAGAACATGGCTAGGAAATCCTTCCGGCAATACGGCTTCTTGTCCTTCTCGAGAAAGCCTGGAGAGAGAAGAGTCAGGATGCCTCGCTGTAGTTTGGTTCCTTAAAGCTACGTGGGAAGCAAGCAGAGGTCAATGGTCTAATTTTCCCAGCCTCGGGGAGCTGATAGAGACCTAGACCAAGGCCTTGTTGAAATGAATAAGCAAGGGAACCCAGGAGAAATGCTTCAGCCTTGAGGATGGAGCACAGCTAGTATTTAACCCCTGTTAATAGCTACTCTTCCCCAGTGCCTTTCTACCACGTGTTCGGTTGGCCTGGAAGGAGCTTGACACAGCGGGCCTTTTCTTGCTACTTGGGAATTGGTTCAAAGGCCATCTTATCAGAGAGGCATCTCTTCAGCCACCTCATCTCTTCTCACTGCCTTCAGCATTTAGCATCATTTTCGGGCCGGTTTCCCTCACTGAACACCAACTCTGAGTTACACTGCACATTGTTGGTCTGGTTATCATTTTTCCTCCAGTATCTACCATAGAAGCTGGGGAAAAATAGTACCTTATATTGTAAAATAAAGTACTACCAAAAAATCATTTCCAAACAGATCCAAGATCAAAATATAATCATTCAAATTGTAAAAATACTTAGAATAAAAATGGATAGATTCCGCTTTAATCTGGAAATGGGAAAACAACCAGCGATAATGCTCAAATTTTAAATTTTTTTTTGCCCGTCCACACATTCTGTTTATTTTTCTCCTAATGAAAAGTGTGAAAAGCAAATAATTAAATTGAAAAGCGAGCATAAATTAGAATCCACAGCCACAGAACAGATCACTTTTGAAAAGTACATTTTAAAAGATAGGCTTGGGAGAATGCACCCTCAGTCATTTAAATGATCTGGCTCAGCCGTCTGCCTTCTTCTGTGGGATGGGATGGTTTCTGCCTCAAATTTTAATTTTTCTTTTGCCAGTGCTGGGCTTGAGCTCAGGGCCTGAGCACTGTTCTTGGACTTTCTCAAGGCTAGAGCTCTACCACTTGAGAGACTCAGCACCACTTCTGGCTTTTTTAATGTGCATGGTACTGAGGAATTGAACCTGGGTCTTCGTGCATGCTAGGCAAGCACTCTACCACTAGGTCAAACTCCCAGGCCCAAATTTTAAATTTTTAAAGGTTAATGACACACACATTCATACATGTTCAAATTATAATTTGCAAAAAATTTATAAATGTATAATGTTAGTATTAAATAACAATATATTTATATACTATATAGTATATAAACATAGTATATATACATAGTATACATAGTTTATAATATATGTATAAACATAGTCAAACATGAGGATAATCTGAGAAAAATATTTACTAATTATATCTTGGGAAAACATGGGCAACATAAAGAGCTAGTAAATACATGAATAAATGTATTTTTGAATTGCTTTACAAAATTAAAAAGTAAGAAATAATCCTTAAAAACTCAAATCAACTTGAAATATATTAACCATATATCAAATATATGACAAAGAAGAAATTCATTCAAGTGACTTTGAATTGTAATATATTTTGAGTTGGGGATGTGGTTCGTTGATAAAGTGCCAGCCTACTATGCACAAGGCCTTGGGTTTGATTTTCGGCACTGCAAAAACAAAAAAAGCAAAACGATGACAAAATGTCTTCTCTAAAACATAATATTTTAAGAATTCAGTCCCCATTATTCTAAAAAGAAATCTGTTTCCACACACACTAGATTTTTATGTTCTTATCATACATTTTAAAAGGTGGCATTTTGCAAGAAAACATAGTATCTTATTATGTATAAGAAATCAGTATGTTGCATATCTTAAATATACAGGTTAGAAATAATCTGGGGCCATGCCTGGTAATGCATTTCTATAATGTTAGTTACTCAGGGCAGTCACAGGAGGATTTCAGTTTAAAGTTCTAGTTTTTGCTAATTAGAAGTTCAATTTCTCATTTGAGGTCAAGTATTAAAAACTGTTTAAGAAGCATATCCAATGCTGAAAATATATGGAGTGATTCACATATTCATCTATTCCTGGTAATAAAGTTAATTGCTATTAACTCATTACCAAGGCACTTGATAATGAATATAAAGCATTTTTAAAAGCTGAACATGGTGGTACATTCCTAAATCTCAGCAGTGAAGAGGATGAGCTAGGAAGATTCAGAGTTGAAACCAGTCTTGCCTACAGAACAAATTCAGAGACAGTCTGGAGTACAACATGGGATCATACCTTGGGAAAAAAAATTAAATGAGGCTCAGTGGTAGACTGCCTGCCTAGTATGCATGAAGCCCTGAGTTCAATTCCTCAGTATCACATAAAAAGAAAAGGCTGGAAGTGGCGTTGTAGCTCAAATGCTAGAGCACTAGACTTGAGCAAAAAAAGAAGCTCAGGGACAGTGCCCAGGCCCTGACCTGAGTGCAAGCCCCAGAACTCGCAAATAAAAACAAAGATCCTCATTGTAAAACTACTAACAGGAGAAGTTATCAAAATACGGTATTGTGAACACATTTCATTGTTTCCTGTATTTGGAAGACCAGTTAATATTTCAACATCTTCATAATAGCACTTTATCTTTGTAATTTATTTACACAAAGTGCAGTCGTTAAAATCACAATGGAGAATATTTAAGTAAAAGCGAATTTTAGTCACATTCTGACATATATAATACACATGAAAAAGTCTTAGAAAAACATTTCTAAGAAAAAACACATATGCTGCTTCAAGAAGTGAAAAGTTAGATGTGAACTTTTCTGCACGTTCTTTCTTTAAATTGTTTTTACATATGATTATCTACAAATACTCAAGTGGTATATTCCCTGTACTCCACTCCCTTGTGTAAAAGAATAACTGACCCCAATCAAGTATCCACACTCAATACTACCTAACCATTCCCTCTCCTTTAACATGCAGAGTAGTTAGTTGGCAACTGTCTTTGGATGTATTTACCATCATAACAGACATTTTCCATCTTGTCATTGAATATCTTGCACCTGTAGTAGTACCTGACACATGCATAATAGTTGCTGAATAAATAGTTGTCAGGTGAACCATCTTAAAATAGCAAATTTGTGACCACTGGTTCCAGAAGCATGTTGTAGCTTAAGAGTATTAACCCAGAATATGTATAAATAATTGAACCTCCTGTTCAGGAATTCTCCTTAGTACTCAGAAAGGTGACCTACAAAGAAAATTAAATTATCAGCAATCCCATTTATGAAACAGTTTCTTCATACTTTCTCCAATGAGTTCAACAACTTGAAGGTTTTAGCCCCATTTTACAAAGGAGGAAAAGTAGTCAGTGAAGGAGCTAGGATTCAGATCCAGACCTAATTTCAATGTCATGCCTCTGACTTGTTCTAAACCCCCTGTGGAAACTGATAGTATCCACAAACATCACAGCCACAATAAAACAGGTAAGC
Source organism: Megascapheus bottae (assembly GCF_031878675.1). Classification (NCBI taxonomy): domain Eukaryota; kingdom Metazoa; phylum Chordata; class Mammalia; order Rodentia; family Geomyidae; genus Megascapheus; species Megascapheus bottae. The sequence goes on along the minus strand of NC_143524.1, from coordinate 8,614,402 downwards.
CAAACATACACATTAACTTACCCAAGAAACATTCTTTCTAAAAGTCTACTGTATATTATGTAGCCAGGTCACAAAATTGCAATCATATCAACCAGGAATTGGGACCCAAATCATACAGATGGATTTTCTTTGCCTCTGTTACTGTTCAGTATGTAATGCTAGGTTCAACTATACTTTCTTATGAGAAGCAAACAACTGAGCAGAATTCTGAGGCCTATAGGTCAAACCATCTAAACTAGTAATGATACAAATATGTGGCCCTATGTTTTTCCTCTAAAAGGAACCCATATTACTGTTTGTTTTACTTTTTCAAAGGCTCTCTAGAGTCTGTTCAATGGAATGAATACAAACCCTATTATTTAAGAAAAACAACTACCTGTCTTGCTTTTGTGTAGCATAGTATTTCTTAAACTTTTGCATGCATCACTCACCTAAGAACTTGTTAAAATGCAAATTGCTGGGTCCTGTCTCCTAAGGTTTCTGAGGCACTGAGATCTAGGAAATGGCCCCAAGATTCTGCATTTTGAACAATCTCTAGATAATGCTGCTCCTCCATAAAGCAAGTGACATGAATCTGAGCCTGTCTATGTTGGTATTACTTCAGAAAGCTAAATGGCATGCCAACTGACCTAGGAGTGACCCACCCTCATCCAAGGCCTATCCAGGGCCATTATGCTCAAGAGTCTGGGGAAGTAATAGCCTCTGCTTCAACCTTGGCAGGTCTCCAGAGGGGAATGAAAAGCAATCAGCCAAACTTGCTACACTTAGTAATCCAACAAATTGACAAAGTTTCAGCACTTTCCCAGAGGCTCACTCTGGGGCCAATTACCTCTGAAGGAGAGATGAGTAATGCTGACAATTAAAAGTGCCACACAGAGAGAGGGAGGTTTTTTTTATTCTGGTGAGAATTTCAGCCACATGGGAAATTAGGGAGCACCTACATGGCTTAGATAATGAACAATTTAAAAAACAGGTAGGCACTGAGGACCTAGCCTCTGGTGGAGGATGCTAAGGGCCAGTGTGCTGCAAAACTTGAAGCTTAAAGAGGAATTCTCTGAACTGGAAAAGAAAATGCACATGAAGTTAATTTCCCAGGAGGCTCTGTGGTTAAACTGTCATTACTGAAACTCTGAGGGTAATTATGTGACTTGGGGTTGAAGGCCGGAAAATAACTAATTAATAGACTGACCACATGGTCAAAGACTCATTTATAAGAAAATCATCGATACAAATAGAAACACAACCTAAAAGAAGCTTCCGCTTAATGAAAAGCCATTTTGTCAGGTTTCTCAGTTAATACATAAGTTTTAAGTGCAGTCTTGTGTTTACATTAAGTCATAAATGACCTTGTCAATCTGTCTGTTTCAAAGGGGCCCAGTCAAGAACACTGAAACTAGCTATACTTTTATTATGCTTTCTAGTTACCCTATGTTTCTAACCAGTTACATCTAACTTATGTCCTACTTTAAATGAGCCTATAACCTGTTGTTCAGCCTCCTGGTAACTTCTACATCATAATTTGTCATGGACTATATCAAATCACTGACTATTCTATTCAATTAATAATTCTCAGATTTCTATGGCTACCAATACAATATATTTTTGCTGTGATATATTTTTCTGTATGAGTTAAACTAATTCATAATAAAAAACAAACACATTGCAATGCGGGAATGAAATACCTAACAATTTGTGAAATATACTGGCCAAACTCCAGTGAAGAAGCAGATTACTACAAAGCCCTCAGCTAGAAAATTATGTCAATGCTACTGGACCTGAATCTGTTGTCAAAAGAGATCCAACAACAGGGAGGATAGTTTCTATATAGAGGAAAAAAGGAATTTGCAGAAATAAGATCCAGTTTTAAAGTCCAGCTCTTCAATCTCCTAGCTATATGACTTTATTAAAATAAATGTTTTCGTCTATCACTAGGTAAAATGTGGAAAAAAATTGTTCTCACTGAGTTTTAGTGAGATTAAATGAAGAGCAATTATCAATACACATTATACTGTAATATGCCTGGCATTTAGTATAGTCTCCATATTAGGATTATCTTTACTCCTTTCTGAAACATCACTAATATGACAATCAAGGAATTATTAAAAATATAAACGGCCACAAGGACAGGAAAGAAGATTCCATTAAGAAGCTAGCAGTAAATTTCTCAAAAACCTAAAGTAGGTTATAGGAATGACAACTAAGCCAGACTAGGTAGATCAGGAAACTGAGAACAAGAGGATCATATAGTTGAAGGTCATGCTGGGCAGAAAATTTTCATGATTCCATCTCAAAAATAACTGGCAAAAAAAGACTAGACGCTGGGCACTGGTGACTCACACCTGTAATCCCAGCTACCTACTCAAAAGGCTGAGAGCTGAGGACTGTAGTACGAAGCTAGCCTGGGCAAAAATGTCTGTGAGACTCTTATCTCCAATTAAATTGCAGAAAAAGCTGGAATTAGTTATGATTCAAGGGGTAGAGTTCTAGCCTTGAGAAAAAGGCTAGAACAAGCCCAGAGTTCAAGCCTCAGGATCAGTAAAATAAAACAGGATTAAATAAAATAAAATAAAATAAACAGGAATAGATGCATGACTCAAATACCAGAATGCCAGCCTAGAAAGTATAAGGCCCACAGTTCAAACTCCAGTGCTGAAAAAAAAATCAATTAGTGTTGCATAATTAGAAAACTAGAATGTACATATATAGACAGAGGGGGAGATGGTAAAACAAACAAACAAAAAATCCTCAAGCCCTCCTGAGCTCCATAATATCAGAGAAGCTCAGGAACTAAACGCGTAAAATACTTCTTAAGACTTGACGTAGGCTTGGTTTAAAGTCTGAAGATTCACTGAAAAAATCACATGTCCTACCCTATGACAAAATACAGTGATTATTTCTAGAAAAAAATAAACTGAAGAACCTCAATATTTAGAGATATTAAGTATCTTGATGAAAGTAGTCACAATCTCTACAAAAAAAACTGGAATTAATTAAGCAAAAGCTGAAATGTTGAAAGTGCTATTATTTCCTTATTCTGCTTCTTTTTAATTTTATTTTATTGTCAAGGTGATGTGCAGAAGGGTTACAGTTACATATGTAAGGGAATGAGTATATTTCTTGCTAAACATTATTATTTACTCCCTCATTTTTCTCCCACTTTCCCGCCCTCTTCCCCCCCCCAGCCCCCACCAAGTTGTAAAGTTCATTTCCACATATTTTCTTGTGAGTATTGCTGTTGCATTGGTTTACTCTTTGTCCTTTGTCTCACCATTTTGTTGTTCCCCTTCCCTTCCCTAATTCAGATAAACATATATAAAAGTCACAGGATACCAAAATCAAATACAGTGACAAAAGGTGATAAACTGGTGCCAGGAGTTTGGACTAGTGGTAGAGTGCTTGCCTAGCATGTACGAAGACCTGGTTTCGATTCCTTGGTACCACATACATAGAAAAAAGCTGGAAGTGGTGCTAGGGCTCAAGTGGTAGAGCTCTAGCCTTGAGAAAGTCTAAGGACAGTGCTCAGGCCCTGAGCTCAAGCAGGACTAACAAAAACAAAGGGGGGGAGGGGGGAGATAAATCAAAGGAGAAAAAAAAGCGGAGGAAGAAAAAATAACTTCACACAGTGCCTTAAAAAGCACAACAAAGAAAAACATCTTATTTCATATCTTGGAGTTCATTCCACTTAGTATCATCTTATATGGTCATAGGTACATAGATATTAAGCTATTGCGATCCTCTTCTAGGGCTATCCTAGATGTATAATAATTATTACAAATGAGGGAAACCATGGAGTCCCTGTTTCTTTAGATGTGGCTTATTTCACTTTCTATGAAAGAGAGATATAAACATAACTAAATAGACATAAAATATATGATGGGATATATACTCTATAGACATAATGTTATATTATATAGATGGATATGTATCTATGACAAACCCTCAGCATAATTTTAATTATGTTCTAAAATCTATGTTCCAGTGATTGTAGAGAATCCTTTCTTGAATATTTGTTTGTTAAACATGGCATTTGAAATATGATGTAAAAATCAATGCTAATAGAATCTTTTTAAAAAGAAAAAGAGAGACTTCTCTGAAGAGGAAATAAGAATAGCCAATATAACACATGAAGAAATGTCCAACATCTCTGTCTATAAAAGAAATGCAAGTCAAAACAACACTGAAATTCCACCTTACCATAGTTAGAATGGCCATCATCAGGAAATCTAATAACAACAGACGCTGGACAGGATGTGGCCAAAAGGGAACACTAGTACACTGTTGGTGGGAATGTAAATTTATTCAACCACTCTGGAAAGCCATATGGAGGTTCCTCAAAAGACTGAACATAGAGCTCCCCTACGACCCAGCAATCCCACTTCTGGGCATTTACACAAATGACCACAAACAAGGCCATACTAAAGCTACCAGTATAACCATGTTCGTGGAAGCATTATTTACCCAGATGTTCCATAGTAGGTGAATGGATCAAGAAAATGTGGTATATATACACAATGAAATTCTGTCATTGGAAAGAATGGCATTGCTCCATTTGTAAAGAAATTGAAAGCCTTATTCTGTTTTATGATCTAAGAGAGAATATCTCTTTAATTGAAATTGATCCAAGATAAAGAGCTAAGACAAAGTAAAAGCTAGACAAAAAAGGCCAGAATCATTATTCCAAACTACTAGATAGTTGAGTCTGCCAATCAAGTTCTGTATACCCATAGTGAAGGCTTCTAATTAGCATTTTTAGGGTTGCTCCAGAATTTGAACTCAGGGCTTCCAAGCCTGCTAGGCTGGTACTCTACTACTTGAACAAATCTTCAACTCTGCCTGTTTGCTGATTATTTTCAAGGTAAGAACTCTTCACTTTTTTTGGCCTGGACTGGCCTCAAAACCATATTCCTTCCATTCTTAGCCTTTTGAGTAGCTAGAATTTCAGATGTGAGCCACTGGTGTCCAACTCCCATCAGCATTTTATTGCCTCTTTCTAACAACTAAGGATTAGCATTTGAAAAAGGCAATGTAGAAATGTGTAAGGCACCAAGACAAAATAGAGCTGAGAAGGGTCCTCAAAACAGACATCCATCCAAGGCCTATTCGCATATACCTTGAACTCTTCAGTTATACTAAGGATATACAACAGGCAAAGAGAAAAGAAAATCAAGAGAGCAGTTTTTATTTAAAATTGTTGGCTTGGTGCTCCTTAGGTCAAGAAAGGGACTTAAATCAGACCACTGAGAAAATAACATGTGTATGTGCTACTTGTGGGATTCAGATTATGGTATCTGACTCATCTCAGGAAAAGTCCATAGCTGAGAAGGGGCCGAGGATTGCTAAATAGAGAGCAGCAGTTGAAAATTACTTGCCATCCTGTTGGCTACAAGTTTGAACTCTGGGCCTGGGCACTGTCCCTGAGTTCTTCAGCTCACGGCTACCATCCTACCCTTTGAGCCACAGCCCCACTTCCCATTTTCTAGTGATTAATTGGAGATAAGAGTCTCATGTTCTTTAGTGCCTGGGCTGGCTTTGGATTACAGGTATGAACCACCACACACAGCTTCTCATGATTCTTATAGGAAAAAATTGAATGAAAAGAGGACATGGAATGCATTTCATACTATCTGATGATTTAATCACCAGAAGCAAATAATTAAAATGCTGTGAACAAAGAATCTCTGAATAGTCCTAGTCAGAAAATTGTTATGTAGGCCTATATACCCTAGACTTTCCCTGTTTTCCTGTAGTGCTTTCATTGAGGTCTTCAATCCATTTGGAGTTGATTTTTGTACAGGGTGAGAGGTAGGGGTCTTGTTTCAGTCTTATGCATGTAGACCACATGTTTTTCCAGTGCAATGGCATGTGCATATGGAATACCATGGTGAAACTCTATGGTACAATTAACATACATTAAAAACTATGAAAGCTGAACAAGCAAAGTAAGTTCTATTAGAAGGCATGTATCAGCAGGGTGAGAGAAGGTAAATGGTGAAGATGAGGGGAAATAGAAATGAAAGAGCCTTATGTATGAAAACAGAACAGAGACAGTTGTTGAAATTGTTTAAGAAGAGGGAGAAAGAAGAGGGATAGTGATAGGAGAGGTATGTTAGTGAGATACTTTATACTTCATTGTACCCCATTTTATGGGAATATCACACTGAAACCTCCTTTATACAACTAATATATGCCTGATTCATTGCCAGATGTGGCTGACAATTTTGAGAAGGATTTCACAGCTCTCTCAGATAAATAAATTAATGATAAATACAATAAAACTAAGGTAATTCTTTAAAGTAATCCAATGTGCCAGGTGTTGAAGGCTCATACCTGTAATCCTAGCTACTAAGGAGGCTGAGATCTAAGGATCAAAGTTTGAAATCAGCCTGGGCAGGAAAGTTTGTGACACTCTTATCTCCAATTAAGCACACACACACACACACACACACACACACACACACACACACACACACCACACAGCCAGATGTAAAAGTATGGCTCAAGTGGTAGAGCACTAGCCTTGAGCACAAAAGCTTAGGGATAGCACCCAGACCTTTGCTTCAAGCCCCACAAATAGGACAAAACAAAACAAAGCAAAAGTGTTTAAATATTAACTCTAGGTGGAAAAATAGATTTCTACAAAAATTATAGTAATATCAACAATGACCTTCCCTTTATGTGTCTGGCATTGTTGTAAACATGATACTTATATTGTTTCTAAATCTTCATTACAATTCTGTAAGGTGGCCACTATTATTAAGTCTAGTCTATAGATAAGGAAAGAGAAGTAGAAAGAGGGCAAATGGCTTACACAACATCACACACATAATCAATATCTGACCCAGGCAGCCTGACCCCAACATCCATGTGCTACTATAATTGTGGCTTGCTAAATGGCTCCACTGTGAGCAATATTTGTATGATTGTCAACAAGAATACAGTTAATGCTTGCCTAACCTCTAATTATTATCGCATAATTATATATTGAGAATGGGGGAGGAAAAACATGTGAATAGGGTAGTAATAAAAATCTACATCACATCTTCTCTGATAGAAAGTCAATATATAATGGTGTGTTTAAAACAGTCTATAGTAATGGGCCAGGAATTTGACCTAGTGGTAGAGTGCTTGCCTAGCATGCATGAAGACTGGGTTCAATTCCTCAGTACCACATACGTAGAAAAAAGCTGGAAGTGGTGCTGTGACTCAAGTAACAAAGTTCTAGCCTTGGGAAAGTCCAAGGACAGTGCTCAGGTCCTGAGTTCAAGCGCCAAGCACTGGCAAAAAAAATAATAATCTATGGTAATGTTAAACATGCAAACAAATGGCAGAAGAAACAGTTAAAATAATTTGAGGAAGGAAAACTGAATTTAAAGCTAGAGAAGGGAAAAGCAAGACACTTTCAAAGTTAGTCTTAAAATAATAGTTGAATGTTAAAATTTATATTTATATTTTTTTGGCCTAAATTTTTTTTAAACAATTACAATGTTTGGGGAAGACTAGGGAGTGGTGGCAACCTAGGACAGAAGAAAGCCCTGAGCCTGTAGTGGATAGTAGGCCAGAGGGAAAACATAGCTGGCCTCCCCATCACCAGCCTCTAGAATTCAAAATACAACTTCCAGCATACCTTCTTCACCAAATACCTCTCCACAGTGGGAGCAGAAGAAGTGCTCTGGGTGCCATGTCTGGTTCATTGCTGTCAGCACTTTCTAGAAAAGGAGGACACCGAGTGGTCAGATATGATCAGGCTTCCAAACGAGTGCACAAAAGCAAACAGGTGTCAGCACTTACATCCAGAATGGGAGCCGCACAGTAGGCACAACGAGGAGAAAAGAGATGGTGGTAGTCCTTAGGGCAGTAGGCCAAGCCACTCCGCTCAAAGAAGGGACTGGAGCCAAGCTCTTCTTTGCAGTGAGTACAGAGGAAGTGCTCTGGATGCCACGACTGCCCCAGAGCATGGATTACCTGGGGATAACAGAGGAGAGCTGTGCCATGCCTGAGGATCTAACGCTTGTTTGATTGGAGAGGGAGCTCTTCACACTGCATTCCGTGTAGACAAAACTTGGAAGGTGGTGATCATACTTAATAAATAGTAAAAGGGATTTACTGTCCTGACTGATCCCTCTGATAAAAGCCTATAATTGTTCCTTCCACTGCCCTAGGAGTGGTAGACAATGAAGAACACAGTGGTGATAAAGAGGTAAGTTCAGCCTTTGCATTGAAGGCATCCTTGAAAGAGAAATAAGTCAAATGGTGCTTTTTCCTCACCTCGGAGCCCCTCACAGAATCAGTTCTAAAAGCCCTTTCTCATGGATTTGGTGAACGATTACTCAAAAAAAAAAAATTGCTGCTATGTTTTGAAGTTAGAGTCAACTGAAAACTGTCATCACCCAATATAGATCTGCCACACTGGAGTCAGGGGAGAAGTAAACAGGGTCCTCTCAGTAAAAGCTATACAGGAAATAGTTAAGAGCTCAGAAGTAGGTCTTGCCTCCTTCCTGGTGTTCTGTCTTTTACTAGACCTTGGTCGTGTCAGTTATTCTCTCTGAGCTTTCAGTTTCCTTATCTTTATAAAAGGAACACTAAGGATTTTCTTGACTGTCTGTGAGGACTACTAAATGAGGAACTACCTGTCAAACACATAGTTCAGGGCCCAGAATACTGTAGGTGATCAGTAATTATTAACAATTCCATTCTAAAATGTCAGAATATAAGGAGAAAGCCATCTTTGGGGGGATAGAGAGATGCACCTTGGCCAACCTTACCTTTCCTGCGATTGGTTTCCTGCAGGAAGCACAGTGGCCTTTGGGCACTGTGGCAATCCCAAGGTCCTGTAAGTCCTGCTCCAGACCCCCAAGCATTGAGTCCAGAGAGGCCTGGTGGACTTGCTTGTCAAGTGACTGCTTCTTGCTGACATCTGCTTTCACTGCAACCTGGTCAAGGGAATCACGAAGAGAATTAGCCTTCATGCACTTTTACACTTGTCACAACTCCATAAGATCACCCCTAATAACTGACCTACTGGTCTTCTAACCTTCCTCCAATGGACTGGAGACTTCTAATCTTTTAACATCAATTAAAAAAAACATTTTCATTGTTCTTTCATTATAAATTCCAGCCAAATAAAGTCTGATCAATTTTCTAACTATAAAAAATTGAGTATGGTCCAGGAACGTGGCCAAGTGAATCATGCTTTCCAGCATGCATGAAGCCCTGGGTTCAATTCCTTGGTACCATATACACAGAAAAAGCTAGACATGGTACTATGGCTCAATGGGTAGAATGCTAGCCTTGAGAAAGCCCAAGAATTATGCCCAGGCCTTGAGTTCAAGTCCCAGGACTTAGAAAAATAAAAATAAAAAATTGAGTAAGTGAAGATGATACCATCTCCAGTGCTTTTTTTAAATTTAATTTTATTGTATTGTAAGGGTGAGGTCTAGAGGGGTTACAGTTGCATAAGTAAGGTAATGACTGCATTTCTTGTGGAACTTTGTTACCCCTCCCTCATTTCCTCCCACTGCTCTCTCACCCAAATCCCCTCCCCTGAAGTTGTAAAGTTCACTTCCAACACAGTGTCTTGAGTATCATGTCACATTGATTCGCTGTGTCCTTTGTCTCACCATATTGTTATTCCCCTTCCCTTCCCCAAATCAGATAAATGAATACACAAGACACAGGGTACCAAAATCAAAAACAGTCACAACAGGAGATAAGCTGAAAGGAAAAAAGTAAAAAATAAATAACTTTACACCACACATTAAAAAAGCAACAAAATATACCCTCTCGTTTCCATATCTTGGATTTTATTTTTATTATCATTTTATGTGGTCATCTGTACATGGGCATTAAGCTATTGTGAGCCTCTGCTAAGTCTTTCCTAGACATATACTAATGATTACAAATGATACCCTCTCCAGCTCTAATACTGACCCTAGCTTATAATCAGTCATATCTTCCTTTTATTCACTTAATCCACAAGATTTGTTGAACATTTAGTTTGTGTCAGTCATTGTTCTGGGTATATAGCACAAAGCAAGGCATAAGACAAACCAAGTTTCTGACCTTATAAACTTTGTATTTTTTGGATGATTGATAAACAAAAAATGAAACAAATGTATACCATAATATCAAATAAAGAAATGCTGTTAAATTATAAATGGAGATAGAAGTAATAGAAGGTAAGCAGGGCGCAGTGGCTCTCAGGAGGCTGAGATCTGAGGATCAAAGGCAGCCTGGGCACAAAAGGACCTGAGACTCTTATCTCCAATTAACCTCTAGAAAATGAGAAATGGGGCTTAATTAAGGGTAGAGTGGTAACCTTGAGCTGAAAAGCTCAGGGACAGCCTCCAGGCCAAGTTCAAGACCCATGACCCACAAAAAAAAAAGTGATGGAAGGTGAGACAGTAAAGAAAAATTGATTTAGGTATGGGTGGTCAGAGAAGGTCTCTCTAGAAAAGTATATTTATACCACCATCAACAACAAAAAAAAGACAAGGGATCAGTAAAGATAAACTGAGACTAAGCCTAGCAGAAGGGGGTAAAAAGAAAGACAGTGGTCACACAGAGACCTCGGGGCAACAGCTCTGGTTTATTCCAAATGAAGTCATTGAAGGATTTCAAGCATGAGAGTGAAGGAAGCTGATTCAATTATCCCTGGAGTGGCTGAGTGGAGAATTGAGTGTTGAAAAGCAAGATCAGACACACAGACTGTCATATAATGATGAGTGTCCTGGGAGAAGGGAGTGAGAAATAGTCAGATAAGACATGCTGATGGATTGGATTTATTTAAGTAACACTCCAAACTAATTATGATTAACTTCAAAGGTTCACAATTTTATAAAAAAATAAAATGCCTAACTTGTCCTTCAACATTTTACATCCTCATTTCTAGCTTTATTCCTTTCTAACTAGGCAATGCTACCATCTACTTAATGCTAAGTTGACAGGATACTTTAAAAAAAAATGGCTGTCCATTACCAGCACATCAGATTTGTTGTCATGGAACTTCCTATCCGCTGCTCTCATCTTACCCTCCTTTTTATTTAGTGCAAGGCCTATTGTTTAAGTCTGTCAGCTCCTGTCATTCTCCAGAGCCTCATTTATTATCTGCCGATAGGCCTATACTTTTTTTTTCACTTCCCGGACTAACCTCGTCTTTATCTAACCAATGATAATGCTCAATTCCCTTTAAGCAACTTTGGTGCTCTTTCTTCCTCCATTATATAATGATAATGTTTGAGGGGTAAGTATTCAAAAGATTAATTTTGAAGGGTTTTGAAAAAGTGACTGATATTAAGTATGAAAATGGATTATTTAAAATACAATAATATATCTATAATCTACACATCTATATAGCTTGCTTTTATATTCCAGATATACAAGAATAAAGAAATACTAACTTCCTCCTGAGGGCAGAACTAGATGATTGGAGACAAAAGTCATAGGAAACAGTCTGGCATGGGCTTCTCTGTTCTTGTGATTTACGTGTAATGTGAATATACAGTTTCTTAAAATCAGATATTTTTCCTAGGCAGAAAAGTCCATGAGAAGTGGCACTGTGGCTCAGCTGTGGCACTGTGGCTGAGTACCAGCTTTGAGCAAAAAAAACTCAGGGACAGTTCACAGGCCCTGAGTCCAAACCCCACAACCACCACCACCACCAACAGAAGATATTTTTAAATTAGAATTTAAAGGGATCAAGACATATGCCAAATCAATACAAAAATATAATACAATGTACTAATGTCAATTTTATCTACCACTTTTAGAATAATGAGAAAATCCATTCAGTGTTATTGCAGGCCTTAGTTAATCAAAGGCTATTATCTATTAAAGAAAAATGTGTGTTTATTCATTTTCCCTCTAATAAATACATGTTACTCACAGTGTGCCAGGTACTATTTTAGAAACTGAGCCACAATAACAAGATCCCTGCCCTCCACATTCTTATACTTTGTATTAAAAATACTTCATAGTTATTATCTCCAATTAATCACCAAAAAGTTGGAAGAAGAGGTGTGACTAAAGCAGTATAGTGCTAGCTGTGAGGGAAGCACAAGGGGAGCCCAAGGACAGCACCCAGGATCAGCACCAAAAAAAGGATTCTAGATATCTTTCCCTTTACAAATCTTCACCCCCCCCCCCTTATCTGACCTTCATTCCCTTCCAGGCCACAAGAGCTTGCCCTCTTTACAGGCCATGCTCCTGTGAGCAAGGAAGAGGAAGCAGATTATTATCTCTGTATGGTCTTGCAACTCATTCTTACCTCAGTTTCTCTAGCACTGTCTCTGCTTGCCAACCAGCCTCCTCTCTTTTGCTCTGTCAGGTTCTTCAGGTTATTGTTGTTTCTTACTAGCTTTCCCATGTGTGTTCCCAAAGCATCACCCCAACTAAAATGACTTTCTTTACCTTTATGTGCTCCAACGCTACTCATTCATTAGAATCCTTCCCAAGTTCCATAACCTCTCCAAATCCCTATAGTTTGCTCCACAACTTTTGGTAAACCACCGGCCTGTATTCCTCAATTCCACAAATGTCACAGAGGTCTCCTATCACCAAGCACTCTCCAAGCTGATTGAGCTAAAGATCTGCACATGTCCTATGTCCTATTATTTTTTTGTGCCCAAATAATCTATGTCACAAAGTTGAGTTTCTTCACTGAATTTCTGCACTGGTTTGGGAAAATAAATGCTAATTGAGAATTCCCACGCAAGGAAAGCAGAGCTGATCCCCACAAAGACAAGCTGGTGACCCTCAGAGTCTGGTTCATCCACTAGACCGTACCCACCTTGTCTTGCATTTCACTCAGGTGGGCCATCAGCTCATCCAGTTGAGCAGCTGCTGAGGTTTTAGATGGTGGTAATGATTTCTTTGGCTCTTGGATTTCACTAGAAATTTTTTTTAAAAATCACATTAACACATCAAAACCCAAATAAATTTTAAGTCACATATATATTACCAGAAAATGTGATTTTAATGATTAACCACTTCAGTGTGAGTCTAAAACCAAGACAGAATTAAAAAGCAACAAGAACAACAACAACAAACCTACCAGGAGCCTGACATGGTTTGATGCCAGTAATCCCAGCTGTTCAGGAGGTGTCAGTTAAAAAAGAGGTTCATGATTTAAGGCTAGCCCCAGCAAAAATTCAACAAGCCTTCAGCTCAATGAACAAACCAGGCATGATGTCTTACACAAACAATCCTAGCTACACTGGAGATATAGGTAGAAAGATCAAAATGTAATGCTTACCCCTGGCAAAAAAGAAATGACATAAAGCTTTATCCAAACAACAACAAAAAAAAGGGTTGGATTTGTGACACATGTTAAAAAGCCTGCCTAGCAAGCACAAGGCCTTGATTTCCCCCTAACAAACAACACCACCAAACAAATGAAATCCTGGCAAGTAGACTAAAACTCTGAATCAAATCATCAGAGCTCTCTGACACTTGCTTCCATTCATCCTTGATCAGCCTGAAAAATGAACACTGTTCTCACGTGCATGGAGGAAAGGACAGGACACATGGCACAACAGGCCAGCCTTCCTCCACCATCAGCTAACAGATGGCCTCTGGAGAAGGCTTTTAAATCACAATCCTACATCTTAAAAAAAAATTAATAGCATTCTTCATTTACAATACAAGGTATGTTATCTCCTCTCAATAACTGGTAAGAAAATAAAAATAAAAATGCAGAGTAAGCATCAACAATGTGAGGCCCAATGTACCAATGTGACCACATCCTCCTGCTTCCTACTGCTAACAGCTACTTCCCAGAAAAGGCATGGAGATGCAGAGGAGGCTTTGCCTTCCACAAGGCCTGACATACTTCACTTGGCTCTCCATACATAAAGGTTGCAGAAATAGTAGATAATGCATGTGATGGTGGTTTCTTATTTATACACTGTGAATAAACCATGAATAAAGAAACCTTTGGGTTCAAGCAAAAGAACAGAGCTTCTGTGAAAACACTTGAATAGTCATTAGTAAAATAAAACAAGCATTAAGAGTCAAAATAAATCTATAAGAAATCTGCACCAAGCCTCACGTTGAATAGCCAAATACTAAACACATTACCAAAGAGATGAGTGGGAGATAGATTTTACTACTGTTGCTAAAATGCAGTAGGAAATAAGTTGTATATTTGGAAGAAAAAGGCAAACACTCTCACTTTGTTATCCCAGATGAAAAGCTGGAGTATAGAATACTTAAAACAGCTTTTCTCTGTCTAATATAAGTTGTGGGATAATGAAGTTGGGGCCTGAAGACTGCAAATTTATGTTCTCTATAACATTACCTTAAAGATTACATCATTTTCAGACTGCACTATAATGTGCGCTCGCTCTCTCTCTCTCTCTCTCTCTGTCTCTCTCTTTCTCTCTCTCTCTCTCTTTCTCTCTCTCTCTCTGTCTTTCTCTCTCCCTTTCTTGCTCGCTCTCTCTCTCTCTTTCTTGTACACATACACACAAACACATACACATACAAATGCAAACCCAAAAGTAAAAAGAAATACTCATTGTATTCTGGTAATATATTTCAAAATTGAAAACAGGCTTACTATATTGCTTATTTTTAATACCGTCACTGGTATTTATCAGCCAGGAAAATCTCAGTGAAAAGATGGATACCTTTCTCTCTGTTAAGAAAACAGAAACCATTATTTGAGTGTATGCCCCACTGCTGACTTAAGCATATCTTTGAGTTTTTAACAAGTAAAATGGAGAATGAAAGTGAATCTCTTTCTTAAAAGGAAATAAACATTCTCTGCTGTGTTCAACACAGGGCTCTTGCAGATTCAAGTGACTTTTTTCCCCCTTTCTTTTGTTTGTTTTAAAATCTAGGGCCAAATGGTCCAGTATTCAAGTGACTTGTTGATTTCTTGGAAGTTCCCTAGAAATCAGAGAGGGAGCTCTCTCAAGCCTTCTGTCAGGAAGCCCTTAGGAACTGCAGCCACAGGCAAGCTTCTTGGCAGAACGTTGAGCACATTCTGGTGCTCTGTGCTTGAACAAGCACAGAATAAATATAGTTTCTCCTTAGGGCCTGAGAATGCATAAAATCTTCCCAGTTCGAAGTTGAGACACACTTAAAGCTTATTTGGAGAACTGTTTTCAACTGGAGCTCTAGTTTAGCATCTAAAGAGAAATAGCTAACTGTCGAGATATGCCAAGAATCAATAAAATATCCTGAGTCAATAAGAAATATCCTCAATAGGAAATGAGACTGCCAAGTGTTGATGGGTTAAGAAGTGCTTTGATATGGATAATGTTCCTGAAAAGAACATAAATCAAAGGTCTTTTGATTTATTCTTTGACTTATTAAAGGTAAGTTAAGTAAAGCAAAGGCAGTAAAACTGTCTTGCTATGTCATTTGGGATAAATTAAATACTCAAAGATTATAATAATATAAATCACAAGATGTGAATTTAGAAGACTCTAAACAAGGCCCTGAAGGGGCTTTGGTGTAGTGTATCCCCCCCACCACGCATTTATTTCTTATATAGCTTGTGAATTCTTCCTCCCTATTATCACCAAACATTTGCCAGTTCTGGGGCTTGAACTCAAGGCCTAAGAACTGTCCTTGGGCTTTCTCAAGACTAGAGCTCTACCACTTGAACCAGGGCATCACTTCCAGCTTTTTCTATATATGTGATACTGAGGAATGGAATGCAAGTCTTCGTGTATGCTAGGCCAGCACTCTACCATAGGCCAAACTCCCAGTCCCAACTAACTTATTTTTATTCATGTAAAAGTTACATAGCTGAGCCAGGTGCCAGTGGCTCATGCCTGTAATCCTAGCTACGTAGGAAGTTGAGATTTGAGGGTCTAAGCCAGGGCAGGAAAGCCTGTCCAGGCAAGAAAGTCTATTGAGATTTTTATCTCCAACTAGCACCAAAAAGCCAAAAGGGGAGCTTCATCTCAAGTAGTAGAACACCAGTCTTGCATAAAAGACAAGGAATAGCACCCAGGGTCTGATTTCAAGCCCTAGGACTGGTACACACACACACACACACACACACACACACACACACACACACACACACACACACACGGCATTTCATTGCTAAATTATTATTGACATTACTATTGATATATAACTATTAGGCCACTGCTATAGTCACAGCTAGAATTGAATATAATTTCAAGGTTTTCTTTTTTGTCAGTCATGGAGCTTGAACTCTGAGCCTGGGAGCTGTCTGAGTTCTTCAGCCCAAGGCCAGCTCTCTACCACTTGAGTCCCAGCACCACTCCCAGTTCTCTGGTGATTAATTAGAGATAAGAGTCTCATGGACTGCCAGGGCTGGCTTTGAACTGCAGTCCTCAGATCTCTGCCTCCTGAGTAGCTAGGATTACAGGAGTGAGCCACTGGTACCTGGCTCAAGGTATTTTTAAAGCAATAAGCAGTTCATTTACGCAGGTCAGAGTGAAAGGTGAAAAAAGATGTAGGAATCTAGTTTCTGAGTTTCACATTCATTCAGTGCATGCTAGCATTCCTAATACTGAATTACTACTACCTGTGAGGTCTCTAAAAGTCTATAACAAATTTATGACTAGATTTTATATCACTCTTCTGCACATACCTACATAAAGTAAGTATTGTTCAGTAATGGAGACTGTATCAGTCAAAGTTCAGTCAGGAAAATATAAACCACCTTGAGTACATAAAAACTTAGTCCAGAGACTTGTTGACAGGTGATAGAGAACTAAGAGCTGAACCCAAGAAACTAAGGTGACCAAACATTAGCCACAAGAGGAAATTATAGCTACTCTTAAACTAAGGGGACAAAGCAAAGAAGCAATGTTGCCTGAGCTACAAGCTGAGGTCCCACAGCACATCTGTCATCTCCAACTGAAGCCATAAAGGAGATACTGTTGATGAGAGAAAAAGACACTTTGAAAAGAGCCTGGGGACAAGTGCTTTGTACCCTTCAGGGTCTCCACAGTGCCTCCTACTGAACACAGCTCACAAGAGACAACCATCCCTAGAGATGGAAAACACAAACTACAACATCAGCTCCCTGGAATGTAGTGCAAGAGAGAAGGAAGACGGAAGCAAGTAAATGGAAGTCAGAGATCCACACTGCAGAGTTTAATAAACTAATATCTGTCAGCCATCAGTTGATCACAATGCCAGGTACACTGAAAATATGGCTGTTGCCTGGTCTGTTTTTCATACTACATATTGATGTGGTAACGTATTTCTATTGAAGTCTGGCTTCACAGATTTAAGAAAGCAATAATTACTACGAGCCTCTATGTACCAGGGTCTGACTTTCCTGTTCGGCAGTTTTTGATTTGTTACTGGGGTAGACAAAAGGCGGGAGGGAAAAAGTCATCTACACATCCTAGAATTGTAATCGATTGCCAACTATGTATGAATCAACTGGCCTCAATCCCACCAAAGGAGAAAGTGCACTCAAATGGGAAGTTCAAAAAGAAAAGGTTAGGGTTTTTTGTTGTTTTTTGCCAGTCCTGGGGCTTGAATTCAGGGTCTGGGCACTATCCTTGGATAATTTTTGCTCAAGATTAGTGCTCTCCCACTTGAGCCATAGCACCACTTCTGGCTTTTTCTGTGTATTTCGTACCAAGGAGTCAAACCCAAGGCTTTGTGCACACAAGTCAAGCACTCTACCAGTAGGCTACACTCCTGGCCCAAGAAAAAGATTTTTTTAGACCACAAGTCCTTCTCCTACTTTTACCTCTGGTGTATGCTCTTTTTTTTTTAATTTTTTTTTTGCCAGTCTTGGGCTTTCTTTCCACAGGGAAAGAAGATCTAATAATATGCACTTGCAGAGAAAATTAGTGACTGGAGACAAAGTTATTTAATAACTTTATATTTTGAAAACACCCAATAAAAATTGAAAACATACCTGTACACATTGGGCTCCTGGATACTGGAAGTACACATGAGTTCCACCTAAGCCATGTAAATGACAAAGAAGAATGAAGTATGTTGTCTGTTATTAGAATATCGGTGCTTATGATCACTGAGAGTTACAGAATGTTTCTAGCTTTCAAAGGGGATAGTAACTGGATATGGTGGTACATGCTTGTAATCCCACTTACTGAGAAGGCTAAGGCAGGAAGATTATGAGTTCAAGGCTATCCTGGGCTACGAAGTGAGACCTGGCCTCAATAAAACAAATGAACCATATAACTTGTGGGTAGGGATGGGAGGGAAAAACTAGGAGAGAGAGAGAGAAAGAGAGAGAGGGAGAGAGAGATTGTTCAAAAAGAAATGTATTCTTTATCTGATTTATGTAACTGTAACCCCACTGTACAATACATTATAATAACAATAAATAATTTTTAAATGAAACATATAATAAAGAGAATGACCAGTACATCTCTATTTTTCATAAGGTTAAAAAATTACTAGCCACTCTTTCAGAGCAAGGCTAAATTCTAAAAAGAGATGTTAGCATGTAAACAAATGTTAGCAGGACCCCCCCCCATATCACCTGAAATAGAAAAGTATTACATTGTCACACAGGAATTATACAACAAACAAAATGAGTCAGAGAAAATTCCCCTTAACTAATCATGAGAAGCAATAAGATGGAACTTAATATAGGAAAAGAAAAAAAATGTGCAAATCTAAACTGTGGTTGAGCAGTAAGTTATTTATTTATTCATGAATGAATATTTTCTGAGTATCTGTCAAGTTCCAGGTTTAGGATATAACAGTCAAAACACCAAAGAAAATAATCACATAAAAGTTGATTACACGAAAAAAAAATAAAAAAATAAAAAAAAGTTGATTACACGAGAGCTTAAATGCAAATGGTAAGAAGTAGATAATAGGCAAATCAACCCATAAAATTAATCAGAGAGTGCACAGTGGAAAGCAGGAACAGAATGGAAGTTTTACATATATTGATAAGGACTTGCTAAGTAGAAGACACTTTGAACTTACAGGAAAGGAGAAAAGATGAACAGGTATCAAGATAACATGATTCATGTAGAAGGAATGTCTGGAAAGCATCCTGAAGCATCTTGTGGCACAAGCAAGCCAGTGTGAACTCTGCCTGAGCAGCATGAACCAGAAAGACAAGTGCCAGATCATGCAGATATTTAGAGTGATCATATAATTGGTTGTTCAGAATGGGACAATTGCTCTCAATTGTGCACAGAGCGCAAAGGGACTCTAAACATTAGTTCATTATTAAACCAGTCCTGGGGCTTGAACTCATGGCCTGAGCACTTTCCTTAGGCTTTCTCAAGGCTAGAGCTCTACCACTTGAGCCACAGCATCACTTTTGGCTTTTTCTATGTATCAAGGAGTCAAACCTAGGGCTTGTTGCATTGCTAGGCAAGCACTCTACCAGTCCCTGCTTTTGTTTTCATTTCACTTCATTCTCTTCTTCAAAGCTGTATTTTATGGTTAACAGATTCAAAATTGTTGATAGCTTTAATGTACAACTCTATAGTTTATAGTATTTTAATAAAGTATTCCACTAGAAACAGATGAACCTGAAAGTTTACAGTATATTCAGGTAAATGGAAGACACTCAATTGTAATTTTTTTTTTTGCCAGCCTTGGGCTTGAGCTCAGGGCCTGAGCACTGTCCTTGAACTTACTCAAGGCTAGAGCTCTACCATGAGCCTCAGCACCACTTCTGGCTTTTTTGTATGTATGTGGTACCAAGGAATCGAACCCGGGTCTTCGTGCATGCTAGGCAAGCACTTACTAGGCCAAACTCCTGGCCCTCAATTCTATTTTTTTAAATATAATTTTTTCCCAGTCCTGGGCTTGAGCTCAGGGCCTGAGCACTGTCCTTGGACTTTCTCAAGGCTAGAGCTCTACCACTTGAGCCTCAGCATCACTTCTGGATTTTTTTCCTATGTATGTGGTATTGAGGAATTGAACCTAGGTCTTTGTGCATGCTAGGCAAGCACTCTACCACTATAGTGGCCAAACTCCCAGCCCAATTTTATTGTTATTATTAAGGTACTATATAGAGAGGTTGCCATTTCATAAGTCAGGTGATGAGTAAATTTCTTTTTGGACAGTGTCATCCCTGCCTTTGCTTCCCCCAGTTTCAATTCTTTTTTTTAATATTCAAATGAGTAACTATTTCAGAAAACTATCTCACATGTGCTTTTTCTATCCCTATTCAAAGCACTTCCTCAATAATATTCGTATAACTTCTCAGGTATTCTGTTCATGATCATTTTTAAATGTAACCTAACCAAGATTAGATTCTGCAGAATTATAGTCTTTCATGATTTTGTTCCATTCTAATAGAAAACATGGACTTGTCTAACTTAACACAGGAGTCAAGTTCATCAAAGTTAAGAGTTGCACAATCTCTAATTAGGTAGTTAAACCTAAAAGATCTCTTCTTTTTTTTTTTTTGCCAGCCTTGGGCTTGAGCTCAGGGCTTGAGCACTGTCCTTGGGCTTTCTCAAGGCTAGAACTCTACCACTTGAGCCTCAGCACCACTTCCGGCTTTTTGCTATGTATGTGGGGTACCGAGGAATTGAACCCAGGTCTTCGTGCATGCTAGGCAAGCACTCTACCACTAGGCCAAACTCCGGGCCCCAAGATCTCATCTTTCTATTTGTTCAGTTCCTCCCCAGCTTTTATAGGGAGAAATCTGAGCTGCTTCTATTGTACAAGTTTAATTTTATATAATTTCAAATTGCTAAAGGTGTCCAAAGCGTGTTTTAATTCTATATGTGATGTGTAGAATGAAAATTCCAACTAACTTTGTACACAATGCAACCCAAATTCCCTCTGAGAAAACTTGTCTAAGCTGTCACTTGGTCTTGTAGCGATAATATCTGATAATATCTGACAACTGGCCTGGGTGTCATACCACACATAGTATCTCTGAACCCAGATAGTATTATCAGAATGCCCCCAAAGAGAGCTAAGCAATATGCTGCCAGTTACCAGGTCCTGTGAAAGCATTTAGTTCTGACTTTCACAATTCTTATCTTTCCAAAACCACCATCTTTAAAAATGAAAATTGAAAGACTATTTTTTTCCATACTTGGATATAGACTCCTCTTTTATGTGAGATGAGAACGAGCTTTCTGAACTCTCCTACTTATAAAATAACTAAGTTACCTTCAGGGGACCTGTGTGGCCCTGATCAGGCGAGGTCTTTGAAATCTCAGCAAGGTTACTCTCCCTTTGGGGATGTTGATCCAGGGAAACTGGAGCTAGGTTGGAATATTCATCATTGTCCTGGAGGGTGGAACGTTCTAGTTCCTCCAATAAGGCATCTATATAGCAAGAAACAAGAGAATCATAACAGAATATGTATGTTTCTGGAACCGTTTTTGTTTTTGTTTTGGGGTGTTTTGGTGCTGTAACTGGAGCTTGACCTGAAGGCCTTATATTCTTTTACTTGGCTTTTTTGCTCACAGTCTGCACTGTACCACTTGAGCCATACCTCTAATTCTAGCTTTTTGCTGGTTAATTGGAGTTAAGACCCCCAAAGTTGTCTCTCTGGGCTGGCTGTGAACAGTGATCCTCAGACCATAGCCTTCTGAGTAGCCAGTATTTATAGGCATGAACTGCCTGTGCTCAACTTAATCTTTATTTTTATCCACAGAGCACATTTCTTACAACAAAATTTAAGTACTCTGTTTTTTTTAGAGTGTGAAGAGAAAAACTGGTTGGAGAAAAAAACTAAGATATTGTGAAATCCAGGAAGATGTTGCAACCCAAATAGTCAAGACTTGTTTATTTTCTAGTTTCCTTGGCAGCAGCCAGTGTACACTGTAAGCATTATACTAACACCTTGGGGCTGTAATGAAATTGACTGTATTATTAATAAGTCAAATTAACACATGACAGCATAGTGTTTGGGATTTTATACGTTTCATTGAATTATTCTAACCCTTTGAAGTAGATGGTATTATGGTCCCCATTTTGTCAATAGAAAAAAATAACTCCAATAGCTCATGAATGTTTGAACAGCACTTGAATGGGAGCTATCTGATACCTAGCCTTGAACTAACAATAAATTAGAAGTTACAGTCTCCTTCCTCGGATTATCTCAATCATCTTAATTGTGACATCCTCTCAGAAGCTCTTTTATCATTTACATATTAAAGCACTGGATAAACGATATTATTCCACTAGAGGATCCTCTAGTAGATTTTTTAACCATAAGTTATTTCTAAAAGTTTGCAAAAGTTTTGGATTATAACATTTCTAAAATCTTAGATAAGGAAAATGAACTTTATAGTTCATTGAAACAAAACAACCAACACATAGTAAACTCTTCAAGTCAAATTACACTTCAATAAGTAAGTTGTAATGGGAAGAAAACACCCATAGATTTAAGGTCGTAAGGCATATAATATAATCCATTGTGTGAGCCTTATTTTGGTCATTAAATGAATTCTGAACCTATTGCAATGACTTCCATTCATCCTTTTTGATCATGGTAATTCATGATATTGAGGCATTACTAGTAAGATCATGATGGGTTTGATATGGAAGGATATGTACTAGTGCGGTGGATTGTTTAAGTTGCTTAGTGGATATGTCCAATTTCATTGAGAAATTCTAATTTCACATATTTATAAACCTCTATAAGAAGCAGATTCTTCAAAAGAAAAATCTAAAATAGTATCCAATATCAGTTATGAATTTTAGAATTCCATTTCTTTCCCCGTGTATCATTCTATCAAAGTAGAACTTTTCTATTTTCTAAACTTTGTTCCAACCAGTAGTTAAAGGTCAAGGGTCTTTTTAGAATGGTGGAAAGGGGAAGGTCATGACACATACATACATACACACACACACACACACACACACACACACACACACACACAAACACACAAGCATGAAGCTACCCTTAGGAGGACCTGCTAATGAAGGTGATTAAAGCACTCCTTTCTGGGTCATGAGTTAACAGGCAAGGGTCTCTTCCTGTTTCCTCTGAGCACACACTTCATCCACACCCCATCCATTGTTTTAATTTACAGACTAAATCTTTACAGAACCTATGAAGATGACAGCATGACAGATATGAGATTACTGAGTGTATGGGGAGACTGGACTGAAAACTCTGTAGTACTTCTCCCTAGTCCTTCAACTATGAAAACAAAGCAATGTTAACATTAACCAGAAAAGAGTAAGGTCATTGGGAGATCTCCAAGGTCCAAGAACCTACTGGTTCTTATTTACCAGTCTCCTGCCATCAGCATTTAGGCAAAACCCCCTTACTGGATACAAAATACTAATTTCTAAGGCAGCACTGTAGAAAAATTTTTGCTCCCCTGAGCCAACCTGCCCCCATGCAATTTCTCTGCAGGCAGGAAAAAAGAGCTCAATTCACATCTTGGGGATAGAAGTGGAGGTGATAATTTGTAGGAAAACAAAGTTTGCAGTATAGTAATCAACTCTATAGACTGTGGTCAACTGGATGATCTACTTGAATGTTAGCTTCCAGGCTGCTTGATACTTTTTGTATTTCTAACATCAATCCTACTCATATAATGCAAAACTACACTTAAAAAAAAAGTGTTATACCATTGGCGAGAATACCTCAACTAATCACTTTTAACATGGTACACTGTGTAGTCTGCTTTTAGTGTCAGTTTCTCCTAAAAGCTATAGTTAATAGGTATTTTGTTTTTCTTTGTCATGTAAAAATAAAAGCAGATGTTTCAGAATAGTGCTGCCAAAGATTAACATATATAAAGTATCTAGTTTTAACTTATGTTACAGGGTAATTAGTAGTTTCCCCTTGAATTATTTGAATGATACTTACTTAGTGTTCTTGAAGTTGAAAAAGAAGTTGGACTCTGATAGAACTCAAGAAAAAGAAAAATCCCCAATACTCCTGGCTCATAAAGGTTAAGAATTTGGACTTACAACTTTGTATTCACATCTAAAATAGCTTTTATTTCTAAAACAATCTAATGCTCATCTAATACTTTTTTTCCTTCATTAACACCTTCTCCCTCCTGCTATTTTTTTTCTTCTTCTACTTTTCCAACTCTTGAATCACAATGAAACTAATTTTAAAAAAAACTGTGCATGATTTATCTTCTGTTGTTGGCATTTTCCCCAGACCTACAAGCACCTACAAGGCCAATACAGTGTGAAATTTGCACAGGTTGAAAACTGGGTTAAAGTCAGCAACTCAAGGATATTACCCCCTCTTCCCCGCAAAGGGAGATGGATGCCAGTGGCTAATGCCTGTATCCTGACATCTCAGGCAGTTAAGATATTAGGATTATGGTTCAAAACCAGCCCTGGCAAGAAAGTCTATGAGACTCTTACCTCCAATTTACCAGCAAAAAGCTGGAAGTCTCTCTCTTTGTATACTGTCCTGTTTCCTTTCTTTTTCTCCCCAAACCCTCCTCTCTGTAGTTTTCTAGCTGTAATAGCTACCATATGGTCTCTAGTAGCTTCTTAGAGAGAAGGGGGATCCTAATGATTGACAATTTCAATCATAATTCAGTCCAAAACTACTTCAGAATTTACTCTGTGGTTAGCACCAAACCCTCTACTGTGCTATGGCCAGCAGTGAACCCCTAGTTCCTCAGAACAAGCATAGTTCCTCATCCTTCATTCATGGTCATGCTGAGGACATGAATGGAAATAAAAATCTTTGAACACTATCCTCACTTTGACTAGAAATCTACCTCTTCACACACACACACACACACACACACACACACACACACACACACACAGATGGCAGCCTGTTCATTCCCTCAGTGCTTCTCCTCCAAGAAACAACTCACCCAACTCCTCCATTGTCTTAAACTCAAGATGCTCTCCTCGCAAAGACCGTGAAGAACTGCTGGCGCATGTGGTGCAGAAGGGGACCACAAAGGAACTGAATGAGACAGTGTAAAGCAGTCTCTATCATCCTTTTTTGGTTCCTGTATTTGCTTAACACTTCCTCTCTTTTGATTTAGTGAATTTCTTCTTTGGAGTTTAGGGTTTTTTTTTCTTTTTTAAATTTATTTTTAATGATACTGACATAGAATGGTACCTAAATTATAAGATTTAAATTCTGATAATACATTGGCCAGGGTTATAAATACATAAATTTAAATTTGTGAAATCGAAACACTACATACCAGAATTTATTTGTGGGTTTTTCCAAGTGTGTATATCCTGTAGTGACTAGCTGTATTCCATGAAAATGGAGGAATCTAGAACAGTAGTATCACTGAGATTCATTTTTTTTTATTTCAGTCTTTAGCTATTCGAAAAATTGTGCTTACCTGCTTTCCTGTATAGACTGTAAAAATCAGGACCAAAGTGGATTCAAATTTCAATTCATTCTGAACAAGTTATATAGTTGTCCAAAATGTAAACATCTATGCAGAATGAAGTTGGAAGGTTTGACATTAGATACTAAACCGCAGACATTTGAATAAAGTGTATCCCTGCTTGGTGACATCACAGTTTCTCTAAAGAGTGACAATGAGAATTTTTAAAGGTTATTCTATCCATTATTTTGTTTTGAAAGTAACCATTTATAAAAGACACATTTTCTCAAATTAGTAATGAAAAGACCCCGTGAAATAGACTTTACCTCATTTTTACCCTGAGGAAAATTTTTACTTTGCTAAAACTTACTTCGTTGTGTTACTGACTGTAATACACATTTTACTTCAGAGCCTCTGGTCTTTCTTCTACAGTGATGTCTTTAAAAAGGGAAACATTCTTTATTCCATTGTAGGACTGTGTCAATGTGTATACTACTTTAAGCAGCCATTGGATGTCAGTGCTGTTCCAAAGTCCGCTGACTATACACGTAGCTTGAAAAACTTATGTACTGCATTCATTTTCCCAGATGAAGGTGCAGAAAGATACGTAGAGTTTACCTAATGAAATGTGGCAAAGAAGTCAACCACCGGGAAGAAAGAAAAAAAAGATCACAAATGCTTGTCGATACCTCAGTACTTGTCAAGGGTTTCCCGTGTAAACTTTGTAACTGGCTCACTCTCGACTTTGTGACCATTCTCTTTTTGACTGCCAGGGTTAAGAACTGCACTTGCAAAGGGGAAAAGCGAAATACGAGTGGTCGTCGGTGGCACCCCTGGCGGGAAGGTAACGGTTGCACGTGCTACCACAGAGCGGGAAGGCCATTCCCGACCAAGCTGCTGTCACGTCAGTAAACCGCCGCCGCCGCCGACGGCTCGGGGCCCGGGGCCGGGACGCCTGCCGGGCCCGGGCGACCGCCCTCGGCCCCGGGACGAGGCCCGGCAGGCTCCCGCACGCTCCGACACCTTAGTAGCAAAGCGACTTGGACAATTCATTCCCCGGACTTGTAAAATGATTAAAAAGAAGGAAATGTTGGCACGGATGCTAGCCGGCGTCACCGGACCAGGAAAGCAAGCCCTGCGCCGTGGATACGGCGAAGGGCACGACGCCGCGTGAACCTATGCAAACACCCCGAG
Organism: Megascapheus bottae; assembly: GCF_031878675.1. Lineage (NCBI taxonomy): Eukaryota > Metazoa > Chordata > Mammalia > Rodentia > Geomyidae > Megascapheus > Megascapheus bottae. Next base: position 8,588,018 of record NC_143524.1, on the reverse strand, counting down.
CGAGGAGGGACGGCCTCGCCTCGGAGCCCGGATGTGGCCGGGGTCACGTCCTAACCCGGAAGCACTGTCCCCGACCTCCCTCACCCCCCCCCCCGGAAAGTAAGGGGCTGAGGAGACCAAACTACCTTTCCCGTCATGAATTAATTTTAAAAAAAAGAAAACACAAACAAGAACGCCCCAGCCACCTCTCCGCCCTTCAGTAGTTGATCTTTTCTTCTCTCTCTCCCCTGAAGAGTTTATTAAAATAGAACTTCATTTCCCAAGCTGCTCTAGGCTAAGTGAGCCACGCGCATGCGCCAAGGGGCGGGCCCTCGACGTCAGCGTAGCCCCGCCCCTGCCCCTACCGCCGCCATTTTTTTCAGAGACTTTCATCCGGCCACGGACGGGGTTTTTTTTTTTTTTTTCTCTTAAAGGAGAAGCGACAGCTCAAAAATTTCTCCCCGTCTTCCCACCAGACTTGACGGAGCTGGGGACGGAAGGGACAAAGACAGGAAAGTGGGGTCCAGTTGGAGGCGGAGGAGCGATCAGGCTATTTGTGCGGCTTAAAGGAAGGGTAGAAAGAACCCCGCTGGCAGTCGCCGCTCCTTAGGGAGGCGGGTGCGCGCGCAGCCGGTGCAGGGTGCGCGCAAGGCGGGGAAAGAGAGGTGCGTTTCCTTCCTACCAACCGCCTTGGCCGGACCCACCCCTCCTCCAGCCCGGCAGAAGGGTGCGCTCCACGCCGGTGGAGGGGGGCGGGGGGGGGAGGGAGAGAAGGTCACTTTGGGATTGTCGCGAGACGCAGCCGTTTAACGGTGAGAACGGGTGCGCGGGGAAGGAAACCTCGCGCGCTCCCTTGGAGCCGTTTCCTGATTGGTTGCAAGCAGGGGAGGAGGCGGGAACTCTGTACGTCGTTGCGTGCGAGAGCGCGAGGGGCGGGGCAAGGAGGCCGACCCTCCCCCTCCGATTGGTCCGCGGGGTGAGTGTGGCGGGCGCGCGCACGCGCGCGCCCCCAGCGGTAGCGGGCCTTGAGTGGCAGGAGTTGGGGGGGGCGTTCTCGGAGCGGGCGGAGGGGAGGGGGGGGGAAGAGCAAGTCCGGGTGAGAGTGAGCCGGACGCTCCGGGAGGCGAGGGGGGTGGGGGGGGAGCAGCATCGCGGCCGCCGCCGCCTCCGCCGCCGCCGCCTGGGACGAGGGGGGGTGGGGGTGGGGGACGGACGAGCCCCGATGCCGGGGGAGACGGAGGAGCCGCGATCCCCGGAGCAGCAGGAGTCAGCAGCGGGAGAGGCGGCGGCCCAGGCGCCTCCGGAGGAGTCCCAGCCCCGGCCCGCGGAGACGACGGCGGCGGCGACGGCGACGCCTGCGGGGACCACGAGCAGCCGCGTGCTGAGGGGAGGTCGGGACCGGGGCCGGGCCGCTGCGGCCGCCGCCGCCGCCGCTGCTGCCGCGGTGTCCCGTCGGAGGAAGGCCGAGTATCCCCGTCGGCGAAGGAGCAGCCCCAGCGCCAGGCCTCCCGACGGCCCCGGGCAGCCGGCCCAGGGCGCGAAGCCCCCGTCGCCGGTGCAGGGCAAGAAGAGTCCGCGGCTCCAGTGAGTACACGCAGTGCTTAGAGACGGTGGGGAGCGACCCCCCGGTGCCCGCACGCAGCCCTCCCGGCTCCCGTAGCGCCCGCTCCACGTGACGCCCGCGCGCCCTGCCCCCTGCCGGCTCCGCACGCCCGGGGTCACGCCGCGCGCGGCCCGCGCCCTCCGGAGCCCCGCGGGGAGCCCCCGCCTCCCGGGCTGCGCCCTCCCCTGGCATCCGCACCCCCTTTGTCAGCCCGCCCCTCTCTCCCCCGGGCGCCCCTCTCCCCCGGGCGCCCCTCCAGAGTGACATCACAGCCCGGTGAGGGCGCGGACAGCCCCGGCCCCGCCGCGGGACCGCGTCTCCCTCCCCCCCCCCCACCCGCCTGCCCCCGAGCCGCCCCGGGCCCGCGGGCCTCCATTCCCCCCACCCCTAGGCGTTCGTGCGTTCAGTTCAGGAATAAACTGCCGCGCTCTGCCCATTTTTAAGTGTAGCGTGTTTTATGTGGATGTAAGTGACACGAGTAGTTAAAGGCGTTTTTGTTTTGTTTTACCAACTAGCATATGTGTATATATATATATATATATTCATTTGTGCAAATGCAGAAACTTCATCTGAAAGGAACTGTGCTCCAAAAGTAATACTGGGACCTCGGGCAGAAAGCCAGGCGCATGTTTTGCTTATTAAAATAATGTTCAGAGTCCTGAAGCACCCTCGTTTGTAAATTACAAAGATAGGTTCACTGAAAATATTTTTTTAGGAAAATTGAAGGAAAGGGGTGCGGGTTTTATGTGCCACCATTCAGCCAATAGGTTTAGCTTCTTACTGAACCCAGAATGTTTTTAAAGCTTAAAACTGACCTTCCAAAATTAGGTGTTAAATCTGTGACTTGGAATATTTAAAAGCCTTTGGGAAAGAGAAATCAAATTTACATGACCTTCTAAGATTGGACGGTGACTTAATAAATTTTACCGTATTTACTGTCTGAACAGTTCCTACTTGGTGCTGTAACAAAAGTCTTAAGGTATTTTCAGTTGAATTGTAATTGCTGTAGATAGAGGTTTTTCATGTCCCTAAGGATTTTATACTTCCGTATTTAATCTTAAAAGCTATTGGTCTTAGATATAAACGTCTCAGTCTGTGGATATCTGCATTTTCTTCCCTATAGGGAATTAGATGTGCAGCAATGACCTGTATGACCTCAGTTTATGTAAATTAAGTAACAGGTGAAGACCTTGTTCCTGCCATAAAGTAAATACAAGTAAAACTGGGTTCTTTGAAAAATGGTGGTGACATGGCAAAAGAATGGATGATTTGTGGTTTTCTTTCATGTCGATCCTGTGAAAAAGCATTTGATTTTTTTTAATTTATTTTTTTCACATTTAATGTCTGCATTTCGAGGTAGTTATATTTAAGTAGTAGTTTTCCCTGTTTTGCCTATTTTTCTGCCCCAACTTGGCAAAAAGAACCAATGAAGTTTTTATTTTTGGTGGATGATGGAAGAGGTCATAGACCTGGAACTGCTGTGTATGTGCCACCACACCTGACCTCCTCACCCATGTAATCCTAGCTACTCAGGAGGCTGAGGTTTGAGGATCATAGTTCAAAACCAGCTTGGCGGTGAAATCTGTGAGACTCTTATCTCCATTTAATTATCAAAAAGCTAGAAGTAGAGTTGTGCCTCAAATGTAAGAGTGTTGTCCTTGAGCAAAAAAAAGCTCAGGTATAGCACACAGACCCTGTATTCAAGCTCCAAGACAGGCACCAGGATATAGTGTGTGTGTGTGTAAAATGCATTATATATGGTGTATAATATGTTATACATTGATGTCATGCATGACATGTTTGTGAAGTACATATATGTATATAACATGCTACATATGCAGTATGACATTTTACATTATATGTTGCACATATATTGTGCAACATGTATAATATATAGTCATGAACTGAAGCCTAATAAAGACTATAGCAAGGAAAGATAAATTTGAAGTTTATATAGTCATACCGTTTAAGAAATAGGCCCATCATTGGCTGGATTTTAGACAATAAGTACATAGTTACAACTCAAGAAATGTCACATTGGTATCATAAGTTTGGGATGATGAAGCATTCCTGCTTTTTGCTAGTATAGAAACCATGAAATTGTCACACTAAGACTGGGTTAAAATACCAAATACTTCATTTCATTCATTTTATTCACTGTTACAATGTCCTATGCATTTCCTGTTTTAAAACTCAGTACTTTTTGAAACTATGTAGCAGGTGGATAACCAATTAGCTAATACTAGTCTTTTCTCTTTTTTTTGGCCAGTTCCGGGGCTTAACCTCAGGGCCTGAGCACTGTCCTTAGGCTTTCTCAAGGCTACAGTGCCACCATTTGAGCCACAACACCATTTCCTGCTTTTTCTATTTATATTGGAATGAGGATTAGAACCTGGGTCTTCGTGTATATTAGGCCAACACTCTACTACTAGGCCAAACTCCTGGCCCATGCTTGAGCCTTTTTAAGACTCTTCCTTTGGGTTCAGATGAATTTTTACAGATGAAACAAAGTTATTGTTCTTATATTCTGGTGTTTTAAATCCAGTTTATTCTGTTTTGCTAAAAGTAAAATAGTAAATCAGTAAATAGAATGAGGAGCCACTGATAACTCTGAATCAAGAAACTAGCCTTTGCCTACAGAGAATTTCAGTACTGACTGCAATCTTAAGTGAGTGGGATCCTAGAGTCATCAAAGCAGTAGACACATAGAACTCTTTTAAAGTGTTTTTTTCCCTTCAAATATCTAGCAATTACAGTTTTTTCACTTCATGCTCGAATAGTTACTTTGTGTTCATTGGAATAAAAATATAAATTATGCCAGTCTTTTAAAAAATATGGAACAGGGCCTTATTCAACCACTAGGCCACATAGAAGGCCTACTGGTAGAATGTTTGCCTGACATGCCCGAAGCCCTGGGTTCTATTCCTCAGTACCACTTATACAGAAAAGCAGGAACTGGTGCTGTGGCTTAAGTGCTAGAGCGCTAGCCTTGAGAATACTCAAGGACAGAGCCCACCCCTGAGTTCAGTCCCTAGGACTCCTAACTAAAATAAATAAATGACAAGATTTTTTACAGTTTTCAGTTAAACTTATTTGCAAGAAGGAAAATTAAAAATATTTACATTGCTGAGTTGCTATATGCTGCTGCTGTCTTGATGATAAAATCCCAAAGCTTATTTATTTCTACATTTGGATAACTTGGAGAAGTCAACTGCACTATATATACCAGTTATGTTTTAGTTTGTAAAGTACAAATTACATTTCTTTGTGATAAAGAATATCAGATACAGACTTTTACTTATTTGGTTCTAAGGTTTGAACTTAGGGGCTTATGTTTTCACGACAAACCTAAAAAGATCTTTACCCCAGCCATTTTTTTTTTGTTTTGGTTATTTTTGGTGGTAGCATCTGGCATTTTTGCCTAGAGCCAATCTTGGTCTTGGAACACAATCCTCTTACCTTTACACTGTTTAAATTAGGTGTATACCACAACACCTGAGCTAACCTCAGTCTGAGAGCTTGGAGATAGATAGATAGGAACCACCACACTTGCCCTTGATTTTTAACAGTTTTTAGCTTGCTTTATTAAGGTTTATATCCAGTTTTTACTATGAAAATGAATGCTTGAAGTAAAATACTGTAATAAGCCAGTGTTATCATCTAGATTCTAAGCTTGCACAGATTTTGTGGTACCTGCTATTCTTGCCTTCCTGACACCCTTCCTGGAGGAAATGTTTTATAGATTATCTTGAACATATTTCATCTGTTGTTACTCTTCATCTGAGTGAAATAAGGACTTTTTTTTTTTTTTTTTTTGCCTGTCCTGGGGCTTGAACTCGGGGCCTGAGCATTGTCCTTTGGCGTTTTTAAGACTAGAGCTCTGCCACTTGAGCCACAGCACCATTTCCAACTTTTTTCTATGTATGTGGTACTGAGGAATCGAACCTGGGTCTTCGTGCATGCTAGGCAAGCACTCTACCACTAGGCCAAACTCCCAGCCAAGGACTTTTTTTTAATATAACCTCTTAATAGAATTTTTTTGCACATAACTATAATTAAAAACAACTGTGTAGGACAGTATTCTAACTCTGCTCTCAGTTTTGAAAGTCACATGTGACTACCAAAATTTACATTAAAATTTAAAATTCAGTTCTTCCATTACACTAGCTCTTTCAGGTGCTCAGTGGTCCCATGTGATTGACATTGGACAGTGCTGATACAGAATCTTCCCACTAGAGCTGAAAATTAGATTTTGCTTTGGCAACAGTACTCAGTGCGTCCTACATCATTTTGAAGATGAGTCTGAGAGAAATATATGAAGAAAATTTATAAAACTGTTCATTTGATGTTTGTCTTTTCTTTCAGATGCATAGAAAAAATAGCTGATAAAGGTAAGATTCTTACCTTATGAATAAATTGTTCTGATTATGTTCAAAACTAGAATTAACTACAGCCTCATCGTTCAGTTTCCCATTTTTAAAGAGACTTGCATTGAATAAAATGTTACTGGAGTTGATAGATGATAGAAGATTTGGACAGTAGAATATCTTTGCATTATTTAAAAAATAATCACAATTAAGGAAGAAAGGATATACTACATACAGAACAAACTAGACCAATCTTGGTACTAAAGAAGACTTAAAATTGCAATTTAAAGATTTCAACCTGGTGAATAATTAAATGAAATCCATAGAGTTTTAGTAAACAAAATATATTAAATGTAGCATACTGCTTATTACTTGTTTTGTTTTGTTTTTTTATGGCTGTTCTTAAAGAGACTTCATTGTGGTTTTGCCCATTGGTCTGTTAACATTGCCTCCATCATGTTGAGCAGGCTGTTTACTCATTATATTTTTCCTTTCTAGTAATCCACTGTTTTTTTTGTTTTGTGGGTCACTGGGCTTGAACTCTGGGCCTGGGAGCTATCCCTGAACTCTTCAGCTCAAGTCTACCTCCCTACCCCTTGAGCCTCAGCCCCACTTCCCATTTTGTAGTGCTTAATTGGAGATAAGAGTCTCACCTTCTTTAGTGCCTGAGCTGGCTTTATACGGCGATCCTCAAATCTCAGCCTCCTGAGTAGCTAGGATTACAGTTGTGAGCCACCGCATTTGGCTTAGTCCACTCTTTCTTGATGCCAAGTTGAAATACACAGCATCCTCCTTAAAACCAAAAAAAAAAGTATTTTCAATCATGTTTCATCATGTACATCTCTTGGCCCAGTCCTAACATAGCCAATTTCCAACTCCTGCAGTTCACTTAATAAAGTCAACCAATTTTAAAGTCCATTTACATCTCGTGTCTCGCCTTTTTCTTCTCCTTTCTCTTCTTCTCTTCTTTTTCCCTTTTCTGCTCTTTTCTTTAGCTTCCCAAAGAGATTATAAGCATGTGCCGCCACACTGCATAGCCTGCTTCTATTTCATTTTCTGTGTGTATTTGTGTTACTTGGATGAAATTTTTTCTGTATTTTACAATAATTCTGTGTATCTAGAGAAGGCAAATGAAAACTTGAATTTTAGATTGTTTAGGAAAGTGATAGTATGATTAGAACTTATACTTGGATTAATGGCTTCTTGTTACTCTAGTTGTTAAAATTTATACCATTCATATTTTTTGTGTAGAAAGCTTTATGTAATTATTTTCCTCAGCAAATGTTCTTATTGCTATTTGGAAAATGAAAGTGTTACAGCTGCCAAAAATTTATTTTCTTTGTTTGGGAGTGCTTGCATTAGAGACTTTAGATTATAAGAAAAATGTAAGAATGAAAGTGTTAGAGTAGTTTACCTTAGATTATCTACATTTCCCTGGTGATATTCCTTAACTACTTGTATTTTAAAAATAAGGCAGTTCTGTGATTTTGAGCAATATGAATTGAACTGGAAGGTAGTAAGTGACTTAGCCAGAAATTAATCACAGAAAAGCATATGATTGTATGTATATGTAATTTAAAAAATATATATATATACTTGGAAGTGTGTGTATCTCTTTCTGATTTTGCGTGTGTGTGTGTGTGTTAGACCAAAGGAATTAGTTTTAGTGATCTATTACTCTATACACAGTGACAACAGTAAATAATAATGGATCATATATTTCAGAATTGCCAAAATGAAGTTTTAATGCTGACCACCAACAAATTACAAGACAAAAGAATACTTGGAGATCAAATTTCAGTAGTCTCTTACATGGTTATCCATGCATGGGGTTCTGATTCAAAGCATGATTTTTTTTAGTCTAGTTTATTTTTGTTTGTTTGTTTGTTTTTTGCCAGTCCTGGGCTTGGGCTCAGGGCCTGAGCACTGTCCTTGGACTTTCTCAAGGCCTAGCACTCTGCCACTTGAGCCTTAGCACCACTTCAGGCTTTTTTTCTATGTATGTGGTACTGAGGAATTGAACCCGGGTCTTCATGCATACTAGGCAAGCACTCTGCCACTAGGCCAAACTCCCAGCCCCTTAGTCTAGTATTTTTTAAATGGCAGGGAGAGGGGCATACCTAGAGACCACACACCAAGTTAACACAGGCAGAGGGAAAACAAGATTAGGAATTTGAATGTTCAGAAGCCTTCATCAAAAGCTGACATTAGAATGAAGTGTTACTGTCAGGGCTGGTAGAACTAAGCAGACTCTAACATAATTTTCAGTTGAAGACAAAGGTGATAATGGAGGCAAAAAAAAAAAGAATAACCCTTTGCCTTACATAGCAAGATAATTTGTACAAATGAACTGGTCCATTTGTTGTGTTGTGTTGTTTGTTTTTTTTTATTTTGATGTTGTTTTTAGTTTTTAATTGAGATGGTCTTGCCCAGGCTATTCTTAAGTTCACAATTCTCTTGTCTCGCCTCCTAAGTGTTACCCATCCTGTAATGAGGAAGGTTGTTTGTTTTGAATTTAGTGTAATGAAAAGTTACTATATCAAACAGTGATGGTTATATGGAATGTCAGATTGACTTGTTAACAGTTAACGGCTAGCCAATTTGTTAGATCCACTTTCTAAGTGACATTTTTTATGCCCTGTATTTTTATTATGTAATTTTACATCTTAATGTTAAAAGGTAGGTTTCTTTTCATAGTGCTTGCCAAATACCTCCATGTTCACCACCACCACCACCCCTCACCCACTGAAGACAAAGAATTAGAGATGAGAAAGACTTAGGATGAGAAAATGACTTAACATCATCTCTAATTCTTTGTCTTCAGTGTTTGCCTTTCCTCAATCTGTTTTGTGTAGACTATTAGCACAGTGAGTCTTGCTAGTCTCTAGACATCTGTTCCTTTTCCACATAGGTCTGTTCTTCCCATTTTCCCTGCTCTAGTCATTTCCATCTTACTTTTAGTTCTTCATGTATTCCTTTCTACTTCTGTGATCTACCAAACATTATCTCATGTTTTATACTTCATTCGTATCTATTTGAATTTCAACTTCTAGCTAATTGTTATCCAAAGAAACCATTAGTTCATGAACACTAGTTTTATGAGCTTCTGATTCAAAGAGAAAACATCCTTTTACTTTCTCAAAGCCAAAGCAGTCTTAAGGGTTTATTTTTTATTTTTTTTTTAATTGTTTTTGCCAGTCCTGGGCCCTAAACTCAGGGCCTGAACACTGTCCTTGGGCTTTCTAAGGCTAAAGCTCTACCACTTGAGCCACAGCATCACTTCTGGCTTTTTCTTTTTTCTCTATGTATGAGTACTGAAGAATCAAACCCTGGTCTTTGTGCATACTAGGCAAGCACTCTACTACTAGGCCAAACTCCCAGCCCCAGTCTTAAGGGTTTTTAAGTACCAAACTAATGATGCCTTTATCTAGAAAGCCAGTGAAAATTTTGCCCTAAACTTTTAATATCTATAGAAATGTTAGGAAAGTTTAGTTCACTTTTCATCCTTTATTTCCTTCTCTTTATCCCAGAGATTTCTTCTGCCCTGAATAATAGTAAACAATTGGAGATAGCTACAATAACAAATGTAAAGAATGCATATTAAATAATAACATATCTATGCCATATAAATAATCTTGTTAATATTAAACATAACTTGAGTTGTAAAAAAAAAATTAGTTTTATGATTGAAGGGTTTTTTTCCCCCTATTTAAACACACACTGGTGAAGTTAGAACCCTCCAGCCATATCTCAAGGCCTTAGTGAAACTTCATGTGCCTAAGAATGGGATGGGTACATCCTGTGTTGAAATAAAAAATGTTTGAGAGCCTTCCAGCTGTTATCCTCCATTTTGTGTGCCTATTAGCATTTCACAAAGGTTTCAGTTTCTCCACATTCTCGTCAGTATTTTCCTTTTTCTTTTCACTTAGCACATTAATTGTCTAAGTATTTCTTGGTGATTCTTCTTTATATGCATATACTTCCTACTCTGTAGGTCTTCTTCACTCTGATTTTCTTGGGAGAGAATGGTTAGCTCTTATATTTTTGCATTAAATCCCATTTTAGTTCATTTTAATAATTGGTGTAATACAGTTTGTTTATAGATTACTCTGATGTATTTTGTATGTTTCTCAGTGCTTTTCAGTAAATAAGGTAGTGAACCATTTAGGGTAATGATATTGGACCTAGAAACTAGGTGCTGGTGGCTCATGCCCATAATCCTAGCTATTCAGGAGGCTGAGATCTGAGGATCATTGTTCAAAGCTAGCCCATGAGACTCTTATCTCCAGTTAACAACCACAAAACCAGAAGCCTTGAGCTGAAGAGCTCAGGAACAGCTCCCAGGCCTAGAGTTCAAGCCCCATGACTGAGGAAGAAAAAGAATTGGGCCCAGAACCTAAATGCCTTTAAGTGACTATATTTACAATTAGTAGGTATTTAGGGGTGGTTATAGATGACCTGTAAACTTGAAAAGAATGGTGTGTATTTTCATACAGATCCCAAAGAAGAGAAAGAAGACAAGTCCACCCTTCCTCAGGAAGTTTCCATTGCTACAACTAGACCTAGCCGGGGCTGGCGCAGTAGTAGCAGGACATCTGTCTCTCGCCTTCGGGACACTGAGAATACCCGAAGCTCTCGGTCCAAGACTGGTTCACTGCAGCTCATCTGCAAGTCAGAGCCAATTACAGATCAGCTTGACTATGGTACAGTCCAAGCTGTTATTTGCACAGTTATTTACTGTCTAGTTTGTTTTTATTTTAACATAGTGTTGAATATTTACCAAAATGTCTTGTGGGTAGGTGGTAGCATAGAGAGGATTTCTTTTGAACAGTTTTTATGTAATCATTAGTATTAAGCAGTATTTTAGCTTAATTCTTGGAAACAGAGAAAAGATGTCATATATGCATTAAATTTTGTTTTGGCTTTATTCTAGAAGTTTCCGAAGAACATCAGTCTCCTGGTGGCATTAGGTAAGAAAACCTTGAATACTCAGTCACATGAAACAATTTAGAAGTTGAAAGATTTTGAACTGTAACAAAAATTAACCTCAGTCTAAATATTATACTTAGATCACCTATTTGACCTTGATTACAGCTTACGCTCTATCATATTTAGGTACATAGTTTACAGACCATGTGTTACATACCTTCTATGCTTAGGTTTATTATAACCATATTGGGCATTCCTGTGGAACGTAAGGTATTTTGACTCGAATTTTCAGAATTTATTAGTGCCCTCTTGTTATTTTTCTCTGTTGTTGGTAGGTCTTTTGTGATCTACTAGATTACCGGGTATAATTTATATGAATTTGGTATTTGCTTCTTAGTGCTTTTGAATAGTTATCCTAATATCTGTATTGAATAAAATGATAGTGTAGCTTAACATTTCTGTATTTTGTATTCTAGTAATTATATAAATTAAAACAACCAGTTTATAGTCCAACTAAATCAGAAGGATGAAAATGTAGGTAACTTAATGGGAACTTTTGGCCATCTCTTCAACAGACATGATCCTGCAAACAGAATTTCTCATTTGTGTTTGCTTATTTTTAGTAGTGATGAGGAAGAAGAAGAAGAAATGTTAATCAGTGAAGAGGAAATACCATTCAAAGATGACCCAAGAGATGAGACCTACAAACCCCACTTGGAAAGGCATGCCTTAAATTTAACTCTTACTTGTCAAGGAAAATAAGTAGGAAAGCACCTGTCTTATTGCCAAACCAAATATATATACTAATTTTTTTTGGGGGGGGGGTTGGTCATGGACTTGAAATCTGGGCCTAGACTCTGTCTCTGAGCTCTTCAGCTCAAGGCTAGTGCTCTACCACTTGAGACACAGTTCCATACTTCCTGTTTCTGGTGGTTCATTGGAGATAAGGATCTCACTGGCTTCATGCCCAGGCTGGCTTTGAACCGTGATCCTCAGATCTCAGCCTCCTGAGTAGCTAATATTACAGGCGAGAGCCACTGGTGCCCGGCACCAATAATTTTTTTTTTCTTTTTCATATTTTTTATTCTAATTAATAGAGGGGTTATATTCACTAGATAGAAGGAGCATTACTTCACACACATTGATACCCCTTCTTATGATTTTGTCCCCATTTCCTTCTCCCCCCCCTTCCCTCATCTTTTCCCCCTTCCTTTTCCTATTTCAAATAAACATATATACAATATACAATATAACAAGGTAAGATACTGTAACAATATGAGAATAACCAAGGAACAACAAAAGAGATGAGAAATAACATAGTACATTAAGAACAACAATCACACATTATATAGCTCTTGTTTCCATATTCTGGAGGTCCTTTCATTTAGCCTCATCCTATATGGCCTTTGTATCTAGATTTTGTCCTTTTGTAGTCCTGTGGTAGGATAGTCCAAAGTTTGTACTAATTACTACAAATGAGGGAAACCATTGAGCCTATGTTCCCTTGAGTCTGGCTTACTTCACTTAATATGATTTTTTCCAAGTCTTTCAATTTTCTTAGAAATGGTGTGATGTTGTTCTTTCTGATGGCAGCATAGAATTCCATTGTGTATAAATACTACATCCGGCACTGATGATTTTTTAAGGAATTGATTATCAACTCATTTTGCAAATCTAACATTCAGTCCTCTCTTCCATTTGTAGAACTTAAATTTGATTGTATACAGGCTATTAGATGTGTATATGTTTTGTCTTTTTAAAGTAGCATGAATCACCCTGATATTTACATTTTTTGACTTATATCTATAGCAACAGTGAGATTAGCTTTTCAGACATTGGGTTTTAACCTGGGGTTTCCTTCTGTACATATCATATGTATACATCATTACTGTGTACGTGATGGAAAATTACAGTCATGAACTGAGAATCGTCATTTTATGCTAGGCCAATGATAAACTTAACCTTAAACCTGCTAATACAGTCTGACTTAAAGGAAAAAGGAAAAGAAAACAAAACGAAACAAAACACCACTTTGGTAGAATAGCTGTTGAAATGCATTTGTATTTTTAGGGAAACTCCAAAGCCCCGGAGGAAATCAGGGAAGGTGAAAGAAGAGAAAGAAAAGAAGGAAATTAAAGTAGAAGTAGAAGTAGAGGTAAAAGAAGAAGAGAATGAAATTAGAGAAGATGAAGAACCTCCTAGGAAGTAAGTAGACAATGTCCATGAGAATTGAAATGTAATGGAAGCTGCATGTGAAAAAAGAATGAAAGAATGAGACTAGAACATACTAATTTAAGAGAAATAGTTTCCTTAATCAACTGTAAGTTTCAATAGAGATTTATAATGGAGGGTAGGTAATTAAGTTGGAACTTTTTTTTTTTAACTCTGGGCCTGGGCACTGTCCCTTAGCTCTTCAGCTCAAGGCTAGCACTCTACCACTTGAGTCACAACCCCACTTCTGGTTTTCTGGCAATTAATTGGAGATAAATCTCAAGGACTTTCATGCCAGGCTGGCTTTGAACTATGATCCTAAGATCTCAGCCTCCAGTGTAGCTAGGATTACAGGTGTGAACCACTGTCCCTCGGCTAAGTTTGAACTTTTAAGTGATTACAGTATATAACTCCATATGAACAAGGAAGCAGTAGCTGTAGTCACAAAGGCAATAGAACAACTAACGAATAGTGCAAATACAGGTCCTAGAACAACAAATAAGAGGGTACGATGTTCTTCGATCGATAAAGGCTTTTGCCATCAGTAACTTTTCAGAAATAAGACTTAAGTACTAGACTTCTTTTGTTTTATTTCAAGGGAAGAAGTTATTTTTTAGTGTTGAACAGCACTTCAAGTAATAACATTGAAATTTATTCAGATCATTATGGCTAAGTGTAGTTTATAAAATGCATGTTTAATTTCTACTTCATAGTGATTTGAAAGGGGCATATTACTTCAGAATGAAGTCTGGCTGATCTTCAGTTTTATATATTCTGAGTTTTTGGTTTTATCTTTGCTTTTTCTATTCTAAGTGACCCTTTTTTGTGTCTGCCAGCTGCCAGCCATCCTCCCATCTAGAATACACTAGTCCTTTAGTATCCCATGGGAGTATAAGAAAACTGCCATTGGCAAAAACTTATAAATATTCAGCATGCATAAAACTCAATATTAGGGGCCGGGAGTTTGGCTAGTCGTAGAGTGCTTGCCTAGCATGCATGAAGACCTAGGTTTGATTCCTTGGTACCACATACTTAGAAAAAGCCGGGAGTGGTGCTGAGGCTCAAGTGGTAGAGCTCTAACCTTGAGAAAAATCTAAGGACAGTGCTCAGACCCTGAGCTTAAGCCCAGGACTGGCAAAAAAAAAACCAAACAATATTATAATAGTGCTTACATGTACCTTCATCTTGTCGTCTTATATATACAGTGCGCCTAAGCATTCATGATTTGAAATTCCATACAGTATGTTTTGTTATTGTTATATGTGTTACTAGTGCTCATCAAAAACTTACATCTAATTTCATGCTCTGCCTTAAATACAAATGCTTGATTCACTTTCCCATAATACTGTGCAATCCCCACTCAGACATATAGCACCTTCAACAGATCTAAACTTTTCAATTTAAGCATATTACCTGCTGTTTTTGGCTTAAGAGAAGTAGTATAATTTAATTTGGGTTTTGGGTACCATTTGTGTTTTGGAGACATTTTCACAAAATTAATGGCAGGGAAACATAATGATGATTTAAATATAAATATACCTGATGATAATCTGGGATTAGCTCAGAGCTCTGGATCAACCAAGCTGGGTAATGTGCATGGAAGAGTATCTGTTTTCTGTTTTCACCATACAAAACCACATATTCCTACATAAATCTAAGAATAAGGGCTTAATTTATGTGACCAATTTCTCTTTATTTCTAGGAGAGGAAGAAGACGAAAAGATGACAAAAGTCCAAGGCTACCAAAAAGGAGGTGAGGAGTTTGTATTGCTGAGTGTTTCTTGTTTTGTTTGGTGTTGGTTTGTACTGGTCCTGAAGCTTGAACTTGGGGCTTTGGTGCTCTTGCTTGTTGTTGGCTTCTTTTGTAGTTAATTGCAAATAAAAACTTTCATGCCCAGGCTGGCTTTGAACCATGGTCCTCAGATCTCAGCCTCCTGAATAGCTAGGATTACAGGTGTGAGCCTTTTGCACCCAGCTTACTTCTGGTCCTTTGCACCTTGTTTCTGGTGCTGGGCACTTTCCTCATTTATGTAGCTCTCATACTAATCCTGCTGGGATGGCTTATTACATAATCGCACATGCACAAGTGATGGCTTTTTATTTTTATTGCACAATGGTAAACTTTCTAAATTTAAATTATTGCAGGGGATTGTTAGTTTATTTGTAACATTTTTAAACCCTGTTGAACATTTGGCAGTGTCTTATCCTATTAAAAAATCCTGTGCAGCCTATATTCTAGTAAAGATATTTTAATTATTCTTATTATAAAACAGTTATTGTTCAAAGTACACAATGCCACCTTTCTTTTGCTAACTTCCAAAATTTTGCTAATAGGAAAAAACCTCCGATCCAGTATGTTCGTTGTGAGATGGAGGGATGTGGTACTGTTCTTGCTCACCCTCGTTACTTGCAGGTAAGTGAGCCATTCAGGTTATATCCCATTATCTGTCCGTGTACCCTATAAGAATGGATATTTGTAGATGTTTTATTATTAACATATAATAAGTGAAATATTATTTTAGATATATAATTATTTTAATAATTCTAACAGCCTTTTTCTGCTAGAAAGGGATACTTGAGACTAGATAATTTATAAGCAGCCAGGAATTTATTACCTCATGGAAATCCAAGACCACTGTACCACCATCTGGTATGGGCCTTCTTAAAGGATAACTCAACCCCTATTAGAGTGTAACGAGAGGCCAAAGATGAAGGAGCTGGGGTAAGGAGGAAAGAGCTGGACCTCATTTTTATAACGATCCCTTTTCCAAGCTAGCCATTTTCATTCATTCATGAAAGCAGAGCATTAAAACACCTCCTTTTAGATGCTACCTTTCAACATAGGATCTTAAACCATAACATTCTGGTTTCAAAGGAAACAGGAGTCCTCTCAGAATGGTGCAGTATTTCCTAATACAGTAAAAATACTTGTGACATTTAAAAGGTGATGGTAGTAATACACTAAAATATAGAAATACAGATTTTATTTCAATGTACATTTGAAAAAATAGATTTTGCAACTCAAATCTGATTGTACAGAATGAATAAAAGCTATTTAGGTTTATTTATTTTTTTCATATATTTATTATTGAAATTAATAGAAGGGTTACATGATATTTGCCAGATAGATGGTGCATTATTTCCCATACATTGATACTCTTCCACATGTCTTGGTCCCCATTTCCCTCCCCCCCACCCCCACCCCTCATCTTGTTTTCCCCCTCTTCCCTATCCAATTTCAAATAACCAAATACAAATATATCCGATATATCAGGTAACAAAGTGAGATACTGTAACAATATGAGATAACCAAGGGACAGCAAAAGAGATGAGAGATAACATAGTACCTTAAGAACAGCAATCATTCATTATATGGCTTATGTTTCTATATCCTAGAGATCCTTTCATTTAGCGTCATACTATATGGCCTTTTGTATCAAGGTTTTGCTCTATTGCAAATCTCTGCTAGGAGAGCCCAAGGTTTTTACTGATTATGACAAATGAGGGAAACCATTGAGCCTAAGTTCCTTTGAGTATGGCTTACTTAATATGATTTTTTTCTAAGTCATTCCATTTCCTAACATATGGGGCAATGTCATTCTTTCTGACAGCAGCATAGAATTACATTGTGATCATATACCACATCTTGTTGATCCACTCATCAACTGAGGGACATCTAGGTTGGTTCCATATCTTTGCTATGGTAAATAGTGCTGCAATGAACATTGTTGTGCTGGTGGATTTAGTATGTCTTTGTTTCTGGATGATTGGGTAAATGCCAAGTAGTGGAATTGCTGGGTCATAGGGGAGCTCTATGTTTATGCTTTTGAGGAACTGCCATACTGCTTTCCATAGTGGTTGAACGAGTTTGCACTCCCACCAACAGTGGAGTAGTGATCCCTCCTGGCCACATCCCCTCCAGCATCTGTTGTTATTAGTTTTCTTGATCCTGGCCATTCTAACTGGAGTGAGGTGGAATCTTAGAGTTGTTTTGATTTGCATTTCTTTTATGAGCAGAGATCTTGAGCATTTCTTCATGTGTCTATAGGCCATTTTTGTTTTTTCTTCAGAGAAGACTCTCTTTAAGTCTTTGGCCCATATTTCTTAATAAGGACCAAGAATCACAACAAATCCCACTGGATAAGTGGGACTGCATTAAACTGCAGAGCTTTTGTATGGCAAAGGACATAGCTAGTAAACTAATTAGGAAGCCTACAGAGTGGGAGAAGATCTTTACCAACCATACAACGGACAAAGGCCTCATATCTAAAATATATCAACAGCTCAAAAAATTAAATCAATCCAAAACTAATCTCCAAAGTAACAACCATCCTATTTTTTATTTTAAGTGAATTGATTTTTTTTTTTTAAATGAAGTGGGGATTCTGTTTATATTCAGTTCTAGCAGAAAACATTGAATACTATCCAGGAAATACCTGTTTGATCTTGAGCAGCAAGTAGAATATGAAAGGTTCTGTTTTCTGTTACAACAGTAACTGCTATTTTGTTGTATGCCATTTGCTAGACACTGTTAAATAAATGATCTCTTTATTCTCATAACATAATTTACACACAAATATTTTGCAAATAAAAACTGAAACTTGAAATATTTAAATACATCTCCGAAGATCTCGCGGGTGCATGACAAACATTAGAACCTAGATGTACATATTAGCCTAACTTATCTTCTTAATCTTTGGAATTTTACTTTCCTCCCCCTAAACAAGATTATTTGGTTTTCCTCTAGAACTTTTGACTTGGCAAAGAAAAGAACTCTCAGGAAGCCCTAATGTAGTCCTTTCACTTTCCTTTCCGGTTTAGCACCACATAAAATACCAGCACTTGCTGAAGAAGAAATATGTGTGTCCCCATCCGTCCTGTGGACGACTCTTCAGGCTCCAAAAGCAACTTCTGCGACATGCAAAACACCATACAGGTACCTTCTGTGGTTTTTGTCTTTCTGTTTTTAGTGAATTCAGATTTGAATCTAAAGCATCGTATGTGCCAGGCAGATGTTCTATTGGTTACTTTTGAAATAGACTCAAGATGTTTTCAAGCAGTCGAATAAACTGTACTTTAAGAATATGACTTCCAGAAAATTTTACCATCAATCAGTTTGAGAATTATGAAAATAAAATGGAATGGAATAGATTTTATTAAACTGGACATGGTGACACACATCTGCAATCCTAGCACTTGAAGCTAAATCTAGAGTATTCTTAGCTGAAGCCAGCCAGGGCTATGTAGTGAAACCTGTGTCAACAACAACAGAAAAATACTCCTGCACCTCATCAGTTTACATACACACACACACAATACATACATAGTGATTTGAAAAATGCATTGATAATCTATCCATTACTTGGATAGATCTCTAAGTTACTTGGTTTAGCCTTGAATTATAGTTAAAAAGCAAAACAAAAACAAAACAAAAAAAAAGTAGTAGTAGCAGCAGCAGCAATAGTAGTAGTAAGTAGGTAATTTACCTGTGATTACCCAACTGGGAAGAAACCCAAAACAATAAAAGAGGCTTGTGTATAATGTGTAACCATTAAGTAGCTCCTGGAACTTAGGTAGCTTTGGAAATTTTTATAAGGGTAGCTGTTAAATTCGTATGCAATAATGTTCCTTCTCCTACATGAAATAACTTTAAAAAGACAAGTTCAATGCAATCTGTATTATAGAATGGACTCAGTTCCACACATTTGTAGCACTGATAATCTCAGTGTAGTTCTACTTGAAGGACAAATTGGGCTGATAATTAGTGGCACATACTACTAACTTGATTACTGTGTATGTTACCTTTTCAGTCTTGTTGGATAAGATCACAAGTTAGTTGATACCCCTTCCCTAGCATCATCCTGAGCTACATACTCTGTCCATCATTTGCTCTGTGTGTGAATTAGGCAAGTTAAAATTATGGTCTGTGTGTCACAGAGCTACTTGAA
Source organism: Megascapheus bottae (assembly GCF_031878675.1). Taxonomy (NCBI): domain Eukaryota; kingdom Metazoa; phylum Chordata; class Mammalia; order Rodentia; family Geomyidae; genus Megascapheus; species Megascapheus bottae. The sequence continues at coordinate 8,568,981 of NC_143524.1, read as the reverse complement.
AGGATAAAAGGGGATATTTACCGTACAGAGCATGACACATAGCTCTGGGATATAAATATAGGTCTTAATCACTTCAGAGTCTTTGCTTCATAGCAGCATATTTCTTGAGAGAGAATTCTAATGACTTTACTTATTTTTTTTATGTGTACTCAATTTTTCTGCTCCTCAATGTCAGTAATTTAGTTCATAGGAATGTTATTTCTGATAGCCAGTTTTATATATAATATTTTTAGCTAAATATCACCAATCCACTATGGAAAATGGTCCTATAAGCACATTCTGTTCCAAAGATTACTAGTTTAATGGTTTTCTAGTGCAAATTAGCAGGGCTTGAAATCTGGGCCTGGGTGTTGTCCCTGAGCTCTTCAGCTCAAGGCTATCACCCCTACCCCATGAGGCACAGCACATTCCTTTCTGTCTCTGATACTTTTCTTTGATCTGAACTCCCCTCTATCTAACATGATGGTGAGAAATTTGAGGTATAAACCATCAGCTTAAACTCTGAATGTGATTCTGATTAGTTAAGGTCAAAACATATGATGGCTGGAGACTCCAGAAGAAAATTATATTTCTCTTTTGCAGCTCTGACAGGCCACCTATATTCTTTTCTTTTTTTTCTTTTTTCTTTTTTTTTTGCCAGCCTGGGCCTTGAGTTCAGGGCTTGAGCACTTTCCTTGGGCTTTCTCAAGGCTAGAACTCTACCACTTGAGCCACAGTACCACTTCTGGCTTTTTTCTATGTATGTGATACCAAGGAATTGAACCCAGATTTTTGTGCATGCTAGGCAAGCACTCTACCACTAGGCCAAACTTCCAGCCCCCTATATTCTTTGAGTTATGGCTCCTTCCTCTATCTTCAAAGGCCTTTTTTCCTTAGTCATGTCTTACTCTCTCCTTCTCTCCTTATTTTTTTATCATTTATTTTTGTTTTATTTATTACGTGTGTGTGTGGTTGTTGTTGTTGGTGGTGGTGGTGGTGGTGGTGGTTATGGGACTTGAACTCTGGGCCTGGGCCTTGCCCTTCTGCTCTTCAGCTCTTCAGCTCAAGGCTACTACTACCTACCCCTTGAGCCACAATGCCATTTCCAGTTAGACTTTAGTGCCTGGGCTGACTTTGAACCTCGATCCTCAGATCTCAGCCTCCTGAGTAGCTAGGATTATAGGCGTGAGCCACTGCACCGGCTGTGAACTCTTTTTACAGATATAATCTATTTATTAATTGAATGCCTCTCTTAGATTTTCATACAATTGGACAAAATTTCCTTGTGTTAGGACTATGTATTTTTAGACCTTGCAATACACAGTGGGGAGCACAGACCAATCAGCATTGTTATCACTTAGGTTTTTGTTATCCTTAAAATATTAGAACATATTGGGAAGGGGGTAGTGGGACAAGCAGAGGGAAGAATGGTAAGCACATGGAGTTGTTATGTAAAAATTGAATTATTTAATTGGAAGGTAGGAATAAAAGGAAGGAAATGAGGGGAGAGTGATGGAAGGGAGACATTGATCATCATAGTGCATTGTACTTACAGTGAAATTGAAACCTCTTTGTATAGCTATTTAATTTTCAGATAGGGTGAATCAGCATTTAATAAGATCCCCATGTGATCGTAGATTGAATTTGATATTGTTTACCTCTTAATTCATATTTTTACTTTGTATTTAGTAATTTTAAATGGAATAGAAAATGGAATCATTACGTAAATCAATGCTTATTGAGAAACTGTTTTTCAGTGGCTTTCTAGCCAAGTAGTAAATAGACACATAAGTACAATATTCCTTTATCCCATTGTTTCACATGATATTACCTCATTCATCAAAATGGTGTGGGACTAGGGGAAGAGAGTTACAAAGAGACAAAGAGGAGCTGGGAATGTGGCCTAGTGGTAGAGTGCTTGCCTAGCTTGCATGAAACCCTGGGTTTGATTCCTTAGTACCACATAAACAAAACGCCAGAAGTGATGCTGTGGCTCATGTGGTAGAACACTAACTTTGAGCACAGAATGACTCAGGGACAGAGCCCAGGCCCTAGTTCTAGCTCCAGGACCAGCAAGAGACAGAGACAGATGGAGAGATGATTGAATGGTGCAGAAGATATAGGTAAGAACATAAAGGTAAAGAAGTAAGTAGTGTAATATATCTATTTGAATTAGAAGTTATAGTAGTCACTGTCTTAACTTTTTTTGGTAGTGCTGGAGTATGAACTCAGGGCCTTACTTGAGCCCTTTGCCCAGCCCTTCTTTCAGTTGTTTTTTTAAGTAGGCTTTCATATTTTGCCTGGACCTGAACTCAGACCAAGATCCTCCTGCCTGTAGCCTCCTTGTTAGCACCTAGATTACTACATGGCATCACCAGATTCTTTTTCCAAGGATTAGAGTAAAAATGTGGCTGACTACCTTAGCTATCTCTTTGAGAAGTGGGAATCTGTAGTGTTGATTTTCCAGGCCAGCCTGATAGCAAAGTGTCTGTGAAAGCTATCTCAGCAAGTAAGGTGGTTATGATGAAGCACATCTAGAATCCCAGCTGTATCTGAGGACATTGGTGGAAGGGTTTTGGAGACTGGTTAAAAAAAAAAGAAGAAGAGGATGAAATCTATGGAAAAATGTAGTTGTTTTGTAACCCAATTTATTCAGTCTGAATTATTAGTAAAACTGAGTTAAGAATCCCAGTTCTCTTATTTATAGTCATTTATAAGAGCTCAGAAAGCTATGTACATATGGCCATATAGCATGAGGCTAAGTGAAATGAACAGGAAATGCAAACAATAGATTTATCTTTGTGATTGTTCTTAAAGTACTATGTGAAGCTATTTCTTTTCTTTTTCCCTTATGGTTTATCTCATGTTATTACTGTACCTGGTATATTGCATATGCATTTATTTGAAAAAGGGAAGGTAAGAGAAAAACAAGATTAGTGGAAGGCAATGGGGGGAGGGAAAGTGGAAGAAAAACATGAGGAGGGGTAATAATGTTTAAGAAGTAATGAATGTAATTGTAACCTCTCTGTGCATCACCTCGACTATAAAAAAATTTTTTTTAAGTTACTGACTACACTAAAAATGAGAACAGAAAAAAAAATTAAATTTGGCTTACCCAAAGTCTTTAAATAGCCTTGCTTTTTTCTTAATTGACCTGTGTAATCACCAGATTTCCTTGGTGAGCTAAGAAAAATACTCGAGTCCAGTCAGAATACTCTTTAACACATTGTTTTTCTTCTTAGATCAAAGGGATTATATTTGTGAATATTGTGCTCGGGCCTTCAAGAGTTCCCATAACCTGGCAGTGCACCGGATGATTCATACTGGCGAGAAGCCATTGCAGTGAGTATTCACTTGCTGGTGAACATCTGGATGAGAAATACACACCTCACTTTCAGCTCTGTCCCTTACAAACATGTCACCATGCTGTTGACAGCTGATACTGATCAGAGAAGCTTCTTAGTGGCTTTTGTCTTACTGTTGTTCAGGCAGATTGGGCCGGGGGGATCAGATTAGATTTCCATGGCAGTAGTTTCCTAATTCTTCACAAAAATACTGATGCGTTGGGGGGAGGGGTAGAAGAACAAATGAAAGAAAAGCAAGGAGCGGGGATGGAGAGGAGTGTTGAGGAGAAAGAATGTAAGAGCACATAAGAGATCTCAGGTCTTACCTAGCCCTTGAATAAGAGCTCTTTATTTCTCTTTGACTACTCATTCTCACTTTGTTTCTCCTTAGATGTGAGATCTGTGGCTTTACTTGTCGACAAAAGGCATCCCTTAATTGGCACATGAAAAAACACGATGCAGACTCCTTCTACCAGTTTTCTTGCAATATCTGTGGCAAAAAATTTGAGAAGAAGGACAGTGTAGTAGCACACAAAGCAAAAAGCCACCCTGAGGTGCTGATTGCAGAAGCTCTGGCTGCCAATGCAGGCGCCCTCATCACCAGCACAGATATCTTGGGCACTAATCCTGAGTCCCTGGCACAACCTGCAGATGGTCAGGGACTTTCTCTTCTTCCTGAGCCCTTGGGAAACTCAACTTCAGGAGAGTGCCTGCTGCTAGAAGCTGAAGGGATGTCCAAGTCATACTGCAGCGGGACGGAGCGGGTGAGCCTCATGGCTGATGGGAAGATCTTTGTGGGAAGTGGCAGCGGCGGGGGCACTGAAGGGCTGGTCATGAACTCGGATATACTCGGTGCTACCACAGAGGTTCTGATTGAAGATTCAGACTCTACTGGACCTTAGTGAAAAGGAAGACTTTGGGCACTGGGACAGTTCAGACTTTGTATTTAAAACATAAAAAGGACAAAACGCGCGCGCGCACACACACACACACACACACACACACACAACCCAACAATTTAAAGCATTTAAAATCTAGTAAAATAACTGAAGGGCCTGCTCCTTCCATTGTGGATCACAGCACATAGACTTATCCCTATCCCTGGACTCCCTCTCTTATCTCTAAAAATATTGATGTTATCTTCCCACAAAGGTAGATTAAAAAAAAAAAAAAAAAAAAAAGCAATCTTCATACTCAGTTCTGGCCAGCGGGGCAGAATTCCTGCTCAGTAGCAGATCCCCTTTTCAGACCTGTAACTGATGCGCTCTGAATCAACCTTTAACTCTTAATAGTATATTACTGTCTTCTAAATCCTTTCTCTCGTACTGCTGCCCCATGGTTCTGGCTTCTACCCACTGCAACACACGAATCCTCAAATAGTGTATAATTCTCATCTCTGGAGGCTGGCAGCTTGACTTGGCACTTTAGGGTCCCCCTTTGCCATATGTGCTGTTAAAACACACCTCTTTATCCCCTCTTCCTCCTTTTCCCTGGGGTTTGGAAGGAAAGATACTAGGGGACCATCCATCCCACCTGTAATCCCAGCACCTCCTCCCCCTCCACAGCCTCCCTGTGGCTCTTCTGGTGCTCACTTGCTTAGAAGCAGGCTCCCCAGAGGAGGGGGCTGCCATCCACAGACTCTAGCTGTACGGTAGTGCTCTGGATCAGGGAGAAAAGTCCCAGGCTAATGGCAAAAATTTGCACTTTGAACATGTGTGTTTTTGTGTTGTGGAACCTGAGATTCCTTATTTATTAATGGAAAGTCTGATTTTTTGGGCGGGTCTTTATCTCTATATTTGGGGGGCTGGAAGAGATTATTCTGACATGGGATCCTTTCCACAAGAGGTACTTTAAAGGCAAAGCATTGGGCTGAAGAAGCACAGCCAGCCTCTGAAATCAGCTCCCCAGTGGCCTTAAAAGATAGCTGTTCCTCCGCACTAACAAAATCACTACAGTAGTCTAGTGCTTGTTTTGGAAGCCTTTTTAAGGAACAATGATAGGTTTTTGGTAACTAGTGTGCTCTTGACATTTTTGCAGAGCATTAAAATTTAGGAATGTTGAGAAGAGTATTTTCAGGGTCTGAATTACAAATAGAAGTTTTTCTCTTGTGAGTTTACTTCTTTTGTTCCCATCATTTCCTTACATATACCTCCCTACCAGTCTGACTCTGGCCTTTTATTTTGTTTTTGCTCTTATTACTCCAGCTCCGTGTTAGTGTTGACTCTTGGCATTAGTTAGTGGAGGTACAAAGTCAGGAATTTCAAAGTTGAAGAAAACCTCTCTGTTTTCCTTTTAGTAAACCTCAGAAGAGAAAAGGCTTCAATAAACAAAGTTGATGATGTAATGGCTTTGTCTTTCACCTAAATTCTCACTTCTCCTAAATAGGGATTTTCGTATGCTATATATTATTTAGTACTGCCAATGGGACACATGGGTAGTTTTTATTTTTCTAGTTTATAATTCAGAAGATGGAAAACTTGTTTGGGCTCATTTTTAGAGAACTAGAAGGGGGCAGTTCCTATACTGTGACCCTCAGAAGCTAGAACTGAAGGCTTCCCCTGTTCATTGTTCATTGTCACAATGTATGATGGCTGTTAGAAGAGAGTTTTACTGAGAACAAAATAAGGAACAGCTTGTTTTTCCCAAACACTAAAACTACCAAGTTTATCCATTTTTTTCTTTATAATCCCCCGTCCCCAAAAGAAGAGTAACAAAATGTCATCTATGAAAGAGGCTTACTGTACACCCACTAGTGTCAGTAGTTGGGGCGCCAGAGAGTAGGGAGGGAGACACCTACAGTGAACAGTTTAAGTATGCCATTGTTTGGGGTTTTTTTAAGAGCTTTGCAGATTTGCCTTCCAGAGTGAGGGTCCAAAATGAAATTGAAAAATTTTTCATTCCTTCCCACAGAAAGGGTTTGCAGTTGACTTTGGTACTGCTGAGTGGATTTGAAAACATCAGGAGATTGATGGATAGGTCTGTGACAGTTGTCAGTTTTTGTACTGTTTTACTGGCTGTAACATCTGTGTCCTGCACTTTTGGTCTTCATTGCACTTAGATATTTATGTCCATAGACTTTACTTTAGGCTATTCATCAGATTTCTGTAGCCATCCACAGGAAAGCAAACTGAATTAAAACAAATGTCTCTTTCTGGAATAGGAGAAGGTAGATTATTCCCTGAAAAAAGTTTCCAGCAGTTTGAGTATTTTTGATGAATTTTATTTTCTTTCTTTTGAGAAAGGAGTACTAGCATAAGAAGATTGAAAGCAAACTAAGCCTCATTCCTATTTCTGTTCATGCTAATTCATTGTTCTTCCACACAACTCATTTATACTTAAAAGTCTGTATTTTATGCTCTAGTCACCTCTTTGTTACTTTTTTTGTTCTTTCACTTCATATTCATCTTTAATTGGCAGTTCTAAATATTGGGGATGTAGGTGATATAACTAATTCAATATTTTGGGGAGATGTGTTTGCCCCTTGTTGTGCTTACCCAAGGTAAATTTTCATAACTAGACATCTTAATATAGTTCAGAGAGTTTAAAGCAAAACTGGCCGGGAATCCTTGGGATAAAGAACAACGAAAGTACAAGAAAATATCCACATAGAGTACTTGAACCTCCTTTGTACCTGTTTGGAAGGGAAAACAATTAAATTAACCAACCCAAATATTATAGTCTCATTGTTGAAAGTATCAGTTTTTCCTCTTCCTGTCTTTCCCCATTTTTCAATGTACTCAAGAAAACAGAAAATATAATAGATGAATTCTATTTCCTAAGAGCCTTTTTCTTTTTTGCCTGTTGAAATGTGCAGGTCTCTTCTCCCTAGATGGGAGAAATGGGTAGGTAACTGAATCTAGATTGATTGAAAAGGTTATGTAAAAAAGATTATAATAAAAAGGGATACTTTGCTTTTCAAATCCTGTTTTCTCTTAATCTAGGTGTAAGGTATATCCAAAACAAATATGTAAAGAGAAATAAAATTATTTCATGGAAGCCACTTGTCTTCCGTAGTTGTATCAATCTAAAGTATTGTAGAGGTAAAGGAGTGAATGCTGCCTAGCAAGAATACTAAGTGTCCTCAGCTGGTTTTATGTGTGGTATATACTATGCTATTGTTTGCTCTTTGTGGAGAGTCAAACTTTTGACTGCATTCTTGATTTCTAATGCTGAAATGCCAACACACTCTGTGTCTAGCGTTTTGGAAACCTTTAGTTTTGGAAACCTTTCCGTAGGAATAGTAGCCCTATTCATCTAGCAGAGGAAGCCATTTAGTATGTTGTGTGGTGAATTCACTCTTGATGATGACAGTGCTCTGGCAGCAATTAATACCAGAATTTATTTACAAAAACATAAGGTCTATCTCAAGTATTTTTGTTTATTTTTGTTTTTCTTTGCCAGTCCTGGACCTTGAACTCAGGGCCTGAGCAGTGTCCTTGGACTTTCTCAAGGCTAGAGCTCTACCATTGGAGCCACAGCACCATTTCTGGCTTTTCTCTATGTATGTGGTACTGAGGAATCAAACCTGAGTCTTCATGCATGCTAGGCAAGCACTCTACCACTCGGCTAAACTCCCGGCCTCAAGTTTTTTGTTTGTTTGTTTGTTTTTTTTATGTTATCCGAAATTAGAGTTGTAGCCCAAATGGTAGAGCACTAGCTTTGAGCAACAAAACTCAAGGACAGAGCCTAAACCCTGAGTTCAGGCCTGAAGACCAGCACCAAAAAACAAACACATTATCCTCCTACCTTTTAAAAATTCTGACAGCTGCCCAGGCCTCCTTTCTCTCTACCTTATATCCCTCATTGTTTGCAAATGTGTTGGTGTGATGGCAGAGAGTTCAAATTCCTGGCAGAATAAATGATAGGCAATAGTGGACACGGACTGAGATCCATTGAGGATGAAATTCATGCTACTCTGTATTCCACCGTAACTTTCTGAAACAAGAGATGACAACTCCCCATGCACCTTTTTAACTTTTGTCCTCATTTCAAAACCCAACTCGTTCTCTTTAGTCAAGAAGCCTGTGATATGACTGGTATAGTGTAGAAAAGGAAGCATGTTGTCACTTGAGTGAGACTACTTTGAGAAATATTACCCAGTAAGAGCTGGGTGTTTCCTTTAGAAAAGAACAGGCCTAAACAGTGCCTTCCACATCCTGTCAGTCTCCAAAAGGGCACCTTAATTGACATGAGAGATGCTCCTGTAACTTAGGTTTAATCATTATACAGTAACTTAAAAATGCTAGCAGAAAGGATCAGTGAGAAGATGGTATATTTTTAAAGGACCTATTTCAGGTAATGTTTCTTGCACCAAATATGTCTAAGCTGACTTTCAACTAGCACAAAACCTGTGTATAAATTTGGACTTAGTTTATTGGATTTTGCATACATTAACTTTTAAGCTTAAGTTTCTTATCTAAAGTGGGAAAACTCCCTAAATCATTGTAATAAGAATCAAATGAAAGTTTTAACATTTTATAGCACAATAATTGATCCATAGTATGAGTTTAATAAATGGCATCCATACCAGTAACTACACTTTACCAGGCAAAAATGAAAATGAAAGCAGAATTGAGCATAAGGGAAAGGATAATGAAATGAACTGATTATATGTATGTAAAATAGATTACATTAGGTGGGGGGGGGGGGGTGTCCTGAGGCTTAATGTTATAGTGACCTTGTTGCCAAGTACAAAAAGCAAACTAAAAAAAAAAAATGTGTGTGTGTATATATATATATATATATATATATACATATACACTCTCAAATGTGCTGAGTACCAAGTACAGGAGAGAGATAGAGGCAGACACTACAGGACCAAGAAAAAAAAAATGGGGTTGATTTAAAAGGGCCCTTTGATTCCACAGGCACAAAAAAATCCACAGCCAGGAATTTGCTGCCACCTCTGAGTCAGGCAGGGGGTGGGGTGGGGGTGCACAATCCCATTAGAGAATGCCCAGTGGATTTAGTCTGTGAGAGTCACATTTCTTATTTGGGCCAGTGTAGACAGAAGCAAATCCAGCTCACTGGTTTCCTGGGACAGTTGAGTTAGAGGATGGCATTCACAGAGCATCCACAACTGACCCTCCATCGCCGGGACCTCTGTAGCCGCTCGATCTGGCTAGCAAGGAAGATTCGTTCAGACCTGACTGCTCTTATGGAATCCTATGTAAGTCATGTGTTAACTTTTGTCTTTACCCTTGACTGCTCTTATGGAATCCTATGTAAGTCATGTGTTAACTTTTGTCTTTACCCTTTATCTCTTCCTACCTAGCTCCTTACTGTCTCATTCTAGCACCATAGCCAGTTATGAAAGCTCTCATAGTGATTCATACACGGGCAACCTATTGGATATGGCCTTTTTTCCTTACTGTTTTCCTCCAGGCTGTTGAAATGCACTGTTCCTTGGACTTAAAATATGCATATATTCGTATAGGGTTGTAGGTAGGTTGTAGGTGTGTCTTGGATGCTGTTCAGAATTCGATTGCCTTTATTCTGGATCCTCTAGAATACATTAACCATAGGCCTTCTAAGTATGGGTGCTTCCTAGACATTGTTCTGCATTTTTGAACCATGTAAATGAAAGAGGTAATAGTATTTACATTTTAATATTGCACAGCTGAAGTGTCCTGGTATCTGAGTAGATGTAAAGGCTTGATCTCACCATTGAGAATGGACAGTGAGAGAGTGAGGAAGTTAGAAAAATTCACTACTAGCTACTCGAATGCCCAAGGTGTGGCCAGTATCTTCATTAAAATACTCAAATCTCTGACTAAAATGTTCCAGTTTCCAGGGTAGTTTAAAGTAGAAAAGAAAAATTTGAAATCTCTAGCATTCCACGGTTTAGAACTTGAGGAAAGCAGTACATTCTTCCAGGAAAATGGTATAGGCATTCAGTATGGAAGTGTGTCGGGTTTTCCTAAAGTCCAGTCATGGGTCCCAAATGAAGACATTGAAGATACTATATTTTCCTTACAACTTGGGTCCTTGACCAGGTGAGAGATGTTGTGATGTGTGACTTAAGTGAGGACATTGCTAATTACTGAAGATGTGATGTTTGCGTGTATCTTTGGCCAGATGAAACATCAGGGCCTGAACAAAAATGTCAACCTGGACTCAGTGGACGGTGTGCCAGCAGCAAGCACTGCTCAGTGGAGTGAGTTGACTGTGGCAGAGAGACTCCAAGATAACCTCCAAGCTTATCGTACCTTCCACAGTATGTTGGCCAAGCTTTTGGAAGACCAGAAGGTGCATTTTACCCCAACTGAAGGTGACTTCCATGAAGCAATACATACGCTGCTCCTCCAGGTTTCTGCCTTTGCCTACCAGCTGGAGGAGTTAATGATGCTCCTTGAGCACAAGATCCCCCCAAATGATGGGGGGGTGCCTGTTGCTGTTGGAGATGGTGGCCTCTTTGAGAAGAAGCTGTGGGGCCTAAAGGTGCTTCAAGAGCTTTCACAGTGGACTGTGAGGTCCATCCATGACCTGCGTGTTGTTTCTTCTCATCAGACAGGAAACCCAGCACAAGAGAATCACCATGTGGCCAGCGACAAAAAAATATAGCAGCCCTCTCTTTCTACTCTAAGGAAATACACAGTTTTCTGAGGCTCTTTTTCCCCATCTTCGATTTTTAAGAAGACTGCAAGCATTCTCATCAAGTAGGGATGGAGGCTTGGACAAAGAGACATAAAGGTTAATCTGTGTGTGTGTGTGTGTGTGTGTGTGTGTGTGTGTGTGTGTGTGTGTGTGTGTGTGTGTGAACTGGAAGCAGGAAAATCATCATCCAGCTTTGTACTGTAAACTTTCTACCCATTAAACTTTGCTATTTAACAGCCTTACAGATGAGATAAATATTCTAACTAGTTTTGGATGACTTCTAAGAAGATTGAACCACTAAGTTGAAAATCATGGACACTAGCCATTCAAACTCTTACGATAATAAAAATAATAATAGCTAACACTGGTTGAGTACTATATTGAGGCATTGTGCCAGAGGTGTTCTGGGTATTACAGCTTTTACACCAGCCTTGTAAGGGTGGTAGTATTGTTCTCCTTGGGCAAATGAGAAAATAGGCTCAGAGAGATTTGATTAAAGTTAGACAGCATCGAGTGGCAGTTTGGACCCATGTCCTCGCTGTAAGCCTGCAGCCTATCACTTTAGAGAGATGATTGTGAACCCTAGGTTATTCATTACGTCTTCACAGGCAAATTGCTGTTAAAAACAGTATTTGATGGTATACTGGTAACTCATACCTCTAATCCTAGCTACTCAGGAGTCTTTAGATCTGAGGATCACAGTTCAAAGCCAGCCCAAATGGGAAAGTCCATGAGACTTATCTCCAGTTAACTACCTCAAAGCCACCTGTAGTAGAGCTGTGCCTCAAAGTGATAGAACACTAGCTTTAGGCATAAAATCTCAGGGACAGTGCCCAAGCCCTGAGTTCGATCGTCACAACAGACCCCACCCCCCAAAAAAAAATGTTGCTCACACCTTGCAAAGAGTACCTACAGATCTAAATATTCCGTTTAGAAGATAAGAGCCATCAGACTTTCAAATCCACTAAAGCAACTTAGCCTTGGTATATACTAATGTACTTAAAATATTGAGTCAGGCATGGTTGTGATCAAGTGACCTCACATTTAATATCACTACATTTATATTCAGTGATAGAGACACTGACTAAAGCAGTCATGGATGACCATGAGTGGAATACTACTCAGATTAAAAAGCCACAGAACTCGTATCACCTTGCATTCTCCGGACTTAATCATGAGGAGAGTGTGAGGCTCCACTGGTTAGGCTGGCAAGCCAAAGTCTGAAACAATGTACAGTAAAGCCTCTGTCCTGCGCACTGAATGGGAAGATCTCTGAAAGTAATGTTCTTGCAAGAACCACACATAACCTGAAAGGCCTGGAAATGTGGATTTTCTTAAGGCCAGAACATCACTTATTTTACATGTATCTTAAGACTCAAGATCCTTGGAGGTCCTGCATCAACTGAGTTTAATGAAGGGCTGATTATTAATGTAAATAAAGCTCTTAGATTTATCTGGATAGTTCTGGTGTTCAACGGAGAAAGCTAGGGCTTATAAACTCACTGGGACTGAATTGAGTGACCCCAGTCCAGAGTTGTGGCAGCCCAGACACCTATGGAAGTTTCAGAAATCAGTAGAGCCTGGCTGTGAGCTTTGTTCATCTGCATTTGAAGGCATACTCATGCAGATGAGGCAGGTTTAAACCCAAACCAGGAAATAGTAGAAGCTCACTGAAGCAGCTAGTGCTCACTGCACTCCTAACGCTGCAAAGGGCTGTGTGCCAGTTTCTCCCTCAAGAAACTAGCCCTGTGCCTCAAAAGAAGTGTGGGGAAATGTCTTAGATAAGGATAAAGGCAAAATAATCATTTAACCATCTAACAAAAACAACGCATGTGATATCCAAGTGTGCAGACACTGGCATCATGTTTTCCTGAAATGGACAGTTTAAATGGCAGACTCACTGACGATGAGTCAGTGTCTGGCCATCTATCATGATACGAAATAGGTATTGGCAATGCCACAGAAGTATGTATGCTTGGTTGTGCTTTGGTGTTGTGCTTTTGTTTTAAAGGCTATAGGTAGAACCCAAGTATTCACTTTGTTTTGTTTACTCTTCATTTGTTTTTGGTGCTGGGGGTTGTAACTTAGAACCTCATACATGCTAGGCAAACACTCTGCCACCTGAGCTATGTTCCCAGCCCCTTGGAGGTGTATAATTTTTAAGGTTCTATGATCCAAAAAAAAAAATATTCGTTCTTTAATTTTTTCTCTTTATATTTAGGTCTTGGGTGGATAGAATATGCAGGGAAAGCATATATTACGAGTCATAAGAAGGCACATAAATCTAAATACCTGGCCTTTGTCCTTTGCTTTTTAAAAAAAATTACTTTCATCCCACTGCTTCCAGTAAAGTCCTTTCTACTCTGTATAACTAAGTTCATTTTTAAAAACTTATTTGTAAAGGTTCTTTCTACAGGAAGAGAGATCCAGATTTCCCAAATCTATCAAGGCATTGCATGGATGAAAGGTAAAATCATACTTTGTTGTTGTTGTGTTTTAATCTTTATAAGATGATTTGGAAAGGCTTACAAGTTAGTACAAATGTGATGGCCACGCATGGAAATTGAATTCTCTTAAGGTAATCAGGGTTGAGGGAAGTCATAATTTTAGCAAAAATGGAAAGTATAAAGTCATTGCTTTGGTATGGCTGTTATTGCAGACGGCTGTGGATGAAAGCCCAGGGGATGACTCATCATTGTGACCACTGTTAAATGGAAAAGACAAGTGAATATTTTAGAGAGACGTGTGCAGGTTGAGAATGACTTGTTGGTGAATTCTTAGCTCCTTACTGGATACTCAGGCTTCATCTCACACTTACTGGAGTCAGATAATAGTGCAAGAGTTGAGAAGGGGTCAGCCAGCATGCCAAAGGGGCTGGTGAAAAGGAAATGAGCAGAGATTTTCATTGATTTACTGTAGTATGTCTATGTCAAGTTTAAGCCTAGGCAATTCTTTCAAAAACAGAAAAAAGAATTTGGCCTCCGACTTTCTCCCACCCTCCTTGATCAGACCTAAGAAATAACCCCTCTGACTGCTGATGCATTTAAAGACCAAAATGACTGAAAAACAACAACAACTTGGTCTGAGAACACAAGCTTTGATAGGGTAGTAAAGAATTAATCTTTGTACAAAGATTTTTTTTTAAAAGAGACAGAATTTAATCCTTTGCTGAAATGTGTGGGGTGTGAAAAATCTTAACTTTTTTTGGAGGGGGACGCTTTAACTGTTTTGGACACGTGGAAGAATAACTAACAATAAAGTTTTCTTTTCAGCAAGACCACAAATGGCTTCCTTTGTTTTTGTGCCTCTGGTTGAGCAGGGGGAATTTTAAGTGATTTCAACAACTGAATGCAATATAATCCCCCTAAGCCAGAGCCAGGCGCCATCAAGCATGCTAGGTAAATCTCCACGATGCCAGGCCACTGGGCAAAGCTCCTAGATCCATCTAGAAAAGGTTGATGGCCCCTTCCTTACCAGGCCAGCGCTGTGTTGCCCTCTGTGTGTATGAGCGCTACTGACTACAGAAAGGTAATTTCCATTTCTAGATAGTTTGGAGGCAGAAATGAAGATGTGGAAAACCTTTTGTGAAAAATAGGAAAATGGACTGTAAGAGCCTGTACTTGTACCCATACATTTAAGGTAGTAAGAACAAGAACAATAGTTTGGCATATTTAGCATGTCAGGCAAATCCATACCATTATAGATCACTTAATCCTCTGAGATCTTATCTCCTTTATAGATGAGGGAAATGCCCGGTTAATTCCTCTAGCATATAACAAGGGTTGAAGATTTAATTCTGGCTTCAAAATCATTTTAGAGCACCACCCATCTTGTGGACAGAGCATGAACACCCAGTAATCAAGATCATCTTCTCCTGAAGTCCATTCTCCATCTCTGTAATTCGCTTTCCTTCAACAAGCCAGTACAGATTTATGCCAAACTTTGCTTGTTACAAAACCAATGCAAATTTTCAAATGGAGACAATGTTCCTAAGCATCCTTGTTTATGAAATAGAAATTCTAACAACTGACTTCACGGGTCGTGATATAGTTTAGACACACTGAATATCTGAAAATACTTGTAAATGACCTGCAAACCTCAAGAACATCAAATGTCTAAAGGTGACTTAGATCCATGCTAGACTCTGGATTGAGTAGCAAGTCACGTAACATTTAATTTCCCAGCCTAGACCTCACTCTGTTGGCCTTTGTGGCCAACAAGCCTCACACGCTCCAGGAATAATCCATTCTGTGGAGAGTGCACACTGCACCCCGAGGATGGCTTACACAGTCTACAGAGTCAGACAAGTCCTAAAGATGCCTGACAAGTTCTCAGGGGAGCCATAAAAACAAGGCACCACCCTGGATATGTTATAGCCTGCATCTAGACTTTTAATCATCTACCATATATACCCACACCTTCTCTCAACACAGTAAGGGACTCAAACGTCATTTGATTCAAGCCCTTTCTTAAACACCTAATACAAAAGACTCAAAAGAAGAAGTCCTTTCAGAAATCTTCCCTACAAAATGAAAGAAAACTAGTCTGAGTAACTCCATGTGCATGCATGTGCATGTGCACGCATACACACACCCCACACTACACCAGTCTGCTGCTTTATTAGGATACATCCAGTATTACTGTTTATGTCCTCACTGTATGACACTAAGGCCCCTCTTCTAATAATTATCTTACTGCTAATGGTTTCGTAATAAATAATGGTCTCTACAGCTCCCTATTCTTGGGGAACCCATAGGAACTTTTGCAGCTTATAATTCTGACTCCTAGCCCTATACCCCATCTATCCCATGATTAAATAACAGAAATTAAGACTGGTTCTGGAGTAGCAGCTTAAGTATTTCTTCTGGGATGACTCGTTTAGGTAAGGGATCCAGGGAGGATTATAGTGTATGTTAGCAGTACAAGTAGGTTTCCATGTATCCCAGGCACCGTCCTGCCTCTTATCATTCACCCTTATCGTCCCTGCGCTTTTCTCAGTTTCAGCTAGGTGCACTTTTAGTTCTATGATTGTGTAAGTCCCTTGACTACATTCACAATTCCCCATTCACCTTCCTCCCTCCCCTCCTCTGCACTGATGCTAAGTGATCGTTTCTTAAAAAAATTTCAAACTTTCTTGTAATTGTATAGGGGATGTACAGAGGAGTTACAGTATAAGTCAAGTAAAAAGTTCATTTCTCTTGGGACAGTGGTAGTCCTTACCTACTCTGTTTTTCCCTCCTGTTCTCACCCACACATTGTAAAGTTCATTTTCAACATAGTGTTTAGTGAGGGCCACTGCTGTAGTTATTCACCCTTTGTCCCTCCATTTCTGTGCTGAGAGTTATAATAAATGAGACCAGAGGAAGGAGCTGGGGAGAGAATCTATAGAAACTGTTTAAGACAAGAAATGCTAGCATCAAAAGTCATTCAGACAGTTCTGTCTCTATTGGAGATGGAAGCAAATTGAAAGCAAAGGAATCCATTAAGATGCTCAAGGTAAGGCATGTTTCAGTTATTCATGGAAATGGTAATAGGAAATCAAAAGTCACCAGGAAATGGAAGAATGGGGAGGCCAGAGGGATGATCTTCTGGGACCTCACCATCGATATCTGAACCCTCAGCTGCTCAGAAACTTCTAGAAACATCCTAGTCTCGGAAAATCCAGAGAGAAATGGAAAACTTTGGGAGATGTTTGTCATCACAGCATTCCCAGTGGTAACCATTCTCATCTGGAAGTACAGATAGAATCCATTGTGGCCCTCTGAGTGGGTTTGTCCATCATATCGTGACTCTTTGCCATTTTCAAAAAATCTTTGCCATGATCACTATAATCTTCATTCTCAAGGGGCTGCATTTCCCCTGCAGTCTAAACAATAACAAGGAAGGTGAGTACAAAATCCCTGTCTTGAGGGAAAGTAAAGAAGTCCAATGGGGCTATAGCCACGGGAGCAAAAAGTAATGTGAGTACTAAAGCCAGAAACTAGGAAAAATACCAGCTGCTAATAAATTGGACTTCCTGTTTCAGAGAAGAGCCACATAGCAGAGGGAGCTGTGGTAGGTCTCAGTAAGAGTTTGTTAAAATTGCTGTAATTGAAGATGGTGGCTCACAGCCAAAATATAAACCAACAAAACAAAATGGAAATGAACCTATGGCTCAACTGCTAGAGTGGTAGCCTTGAACAAAAGAAGAGCCTTGAGCAAAAGAAGCTCAGAGACAGGTCCCAGGCCCTGAGTTCAAGCCGAAAAACATTTAAGCTGTGGTTGATAGTTGATGTAGGTGAAGGGAACAGAACTTTGCTCTAGATTTGACACTGTCCTTAAGTGAGGGGAGCTCTTTCTCAGCTCCCACAAAGTTATGCAAAGATGGAGGCAGGGTACATTTGAGATTGGCTCCAGCCATAACCCATTTCCATAGCCAAGGCAGTCAGCTACCAGAGGTTGCTTGGACATGGTGCTTCTTTATCAGAGATGCTGTATGGCGGATTACATCTGTGCTCATCAGATTTGGAAGGCTGAATTTAGAAAGTGGCTGGGTTATCCTGGGCTACATAATGACCCTGTGTGTCTCAACACAGAAAAAGATACTGAAAGAAAAGAAGGAAAAGATGCTACAGACTGCCCATCCCCATCCACTGAACTTACACGATGCCAGGTCCTTAGCGATCACCGAGGCCTTCTTTGTGTGAGTACATCCAGCCCTGATGATCCCATAAAGTCAAGCTGGTGGCAGCTCCTTGTGCTGAGCACCAAATTAATCAAATTCAGGTTGGTGACAAGACCACAAGAAAGGAAGGGAATGTATAGGCATCTGTGAAGCTGACCGAGAGGGAGAATTCAGTAAAGTAGATGACTGAGGCTTTGTAGTGGTTCCCAGGCTAATGATGTCACCAAATAGTACTTCATATGCAAAAACACAACAATAAAAACAGACAAAGATGGGGCCGGGAGTTTGGCCTAGTGGTAGAGTGTTTACCTAGCATGCACGAAGACCCAGATTCAATTCCTCGGTACCACATACATAGAAAAAAGCCGGAAGTGGTGCTGAGGCTCAAGTGGTAGAGCTCTAGCCTTGAGAAAGTCCAAGGATAGGGCTCATACCCTGAGCTCAAGCCCAGGACTGGCCAAAAAAAAAAAAAAGAAACAAAGATGAGACTTCAGAAAGTACATGAAAGCCAGGCACTGGTGGCTCATACCTGAAATATTAGTTACTCAGGAGACTGAGATGTGAGGATCTCTGTTCAAAGTCAGCTCAGGGAAGGAAATTCTACCATACTGTTCATACTTTTATCTTCAATAAATTGCCAAAAAAAGAAAAGGCTGAAAGTGGAGCTGTGGCATCACTCAGGCATTAAGTTCAAGCCCCACAGCCCACCCACCCCCAAAATACATTAAAAATTATGCATATTTTCTGGTAGTACAGTGGCCCTGTTTATATCAGTGTTTAGGCAAAGTTATTCTGTTTCGTTTTGTCGTTGTCTCAGGATCAGTACAAAGTTGTTACCCTATGAAAGTGTTTAGATTGCTTTGGTTCGCTGGGTTGTCACTCTCAACCGAGCTTATCATAATACCATAGTCTGGTACTGAACATCAGATTGATTCTGGACATGAGGCATGACATTTTTCTCTCTCCCTAGTGGCCAAGTTATGTATGTGTGGACATGAATCTGGACTTCATCAAAACTGCTGAGCACAAACAACAGGTATATAATTGGCTCCTGCAGAAAAATCAGTGTGTGGCTAGTATTTGGTTGGTACGAATCCATCTGGATAATAAACAGCAATTCCTGTGGGGGAAAAAAAAACTCTCCAGACTCCAAACTGTAGAATCACTTTTTTGTCTGACCATATCCAATCCAGGAAAACCCATGCTTCATTGAATCCTTTCCTAAATAACTACAGGAAATACCAATCTTAAAACAAAGACTTCTCACATGTCCTTATTGAGGAACCCCCAACACTCATTGTAACAAGCCAATAACCCCAACTTGCTTTGAGCTCAGGCACTGTTCTGGTAATCTTTGCCACAGATGTCAACACATCAAAGAGAAATGAATGGAAAGCTTTAAGCAGGAAATTATATATTATGTAGTATAGTCTGTATTGACAAAGTGAACACTTAAGTTCAAATGGGTTTATGAGGCCAAAATATGGAAGTGACAGTTCATATAAGGAGAGCCTGAACTAAAATGGGACTATGGAATCAGGTGCTAGTGACTCATGCCTCTAATCTTGGCTACTCAGGAGGCTGAGATCTGAGGCCAGAGATTTGCAGTCAGCCTGGGCAGGAAAGTCCATGAGAGTCTTCAGGTAACTACAAGAAGAAAAGGAAGAAGAAAAGAAGAAGGAGGAGGAGGAGGAGGAGGAGGAGGAGGAGGAGGAGGAGGAGGAGGAGGAGGAGGAAAGCTCTGTGGCAACTCAAGTGATAGAGCCTCAGCACTGAAAGACAAAGCTAAGGGACAGTTCCTAGACCCCAAGTTCAAGCCCCAGGTTTGGCACATGTGTACACACACACACACACACACACACACACACATACACACAGTACAACCATGGGCATGAAGAAAAGAGAATAGTTCTGGAAAACAAGAGAGAAGATTTGGCAAAGGAAGCTAGGGTTTTCAGAGAAGAAAGGAACCTTAAGTTGAGGCCAGTAATTAAGTTAGGTAGGAAGCAAGAACAAGGGAATAGCACAGGAAGATCATAGATCTGGGTATTAAATTCCAAGTTGAAAAATGGAGACTAGGGAGTATGGCAGAAGGAAGGGGAAGAGGAATGAATGATTAAGAATGAGGTTGGAGGGAAACGTTGGGGACAAATTCTGAAAGATGTCATCTAAAACTATACTTTCATTTTATAGATACAGATCCATGTCCCTCTCAGAGTAAGCATTCAAAAGAACAGTAGGGGAATGTAGGAAAGGTAGAAGCACCAGGACTGGGTAGTCTCCTGTCTTAACCCTAAAAGAGGCCAGAGGATTTTCTCACTGCAGTCAAGGGCGGCCCTCTGACTGTGAGTGAGCTCGAGTAAGCTTTAGGCACACCAGAAAACCTTCTATTTCTAGCTTGTGGAAATGAGCGTCTCCCAAGAGAGGACTCGTTTTATTCATTCTATTGTAGTTTTGCCCCCTCATTTTTCTCCATATGACTCCACATGGTAAAGTCAGGTTTGCCTTACTATAAAAGCAATACCTGTGCCGATCATATTTTTGTTTGTTTTGGCTCCATTGCTTATGTCTATGCTGGCATACAAGACCGGAGTGTAAGGTAGAAAACCAACCAAAAAAAAAAAAGAACATTGAACATCTTCATCTCATGGCCAGAGAAAGAAAAAGGAAGGAAGCCAGAGACTTACCATTGCTTCTATAGTAAGATATGAAAATATTTAAGAATCCAAGATAGAAATGTACCCTTTACCTGACTTACGGAACTGTAACCTCTTTGTACATCAATTGAAAATAATACAAAAATTCAGAGCTCATAGTCAAATTAGGTAAGGAGCCACATCAAGTGGTATGTTCCTAGTAAGTTATGAGATTAAGAAGAATAAGGGATAAAACCTCCCTGGAATATTGAAGGGGTGTGTGTGTGTGTGTGTGTGTGTGTGTGTGTAATGTAGAGCAAAGGGGAAGAAAGCAACAAATTCTGAGAAGACATCCCAGGTCAGTTTTCATGGATGAGTAAAATTCCATTAGGCAAAGGCATAATTAGGAATCGAAATGAAGTGCTGGAAGGCCTGTGCCTGGAGCTCAGTGGGTGAGGGTCATGGGGACAAAGGAATTGGAAAGCCAGCTAGAGATGAGTGTGACAATGTGGGTTAGAGAACAATGGAAAACAGCTGTGGAGAAAGATAGGGTGGCCCGTCTTCCAGTTTATGATCTTTGTCCCATGTAATTATTAATGGAAGTTCCTTTCATCTCGACCAGATTCCTGATTTGGGTAATAAATTATATAGCTAGTCTACTTACAGGGTGCTTCACTCTCTCTATTTCTAGAGTAAGGAGATATTGCCCAGCCTTCCATCTTATTCTCCTCAGTACGAGAGGAGCTTAGCTTTTGGAGCTTGGGGCCAGACAAAGGTCTCTTCCAGAAAATAAAAGGAGACCATCAGAAAGGGGGTATTTGGGCCAGAAAGATTGAAGATATTTGAACATAGGCAAGAAATACAAATACCACAGACCAGAATTCCATTGCTGCCCTGGTCAGCCTTGGGTGGAACTTTGTGTCCTTATGGAAAAGCCTTCTTTCTTTCTAATCTTTCTTTAAGGCTCAGCTGAAATCTCCTCTCCTCTTTCTAGCTCTCCCAGAATAAGGAATATTCTAGTTTGGGTGGATCCACTCCCACTCAATTGTAGGCCCCAGTTAGATGCCTGTGGGTTCTTCAAGATACTTGGATCTCTGCTGCCTGTCACCTGCTGTACATCAGCAGTGATATGAGCAAGACAGCTCAGGGTGACCCACTGGGCATGTGAAAGGGATTTCCTTACAGTATCCTGTTTAATCATAGCAATAATCTTCTGACATCAGCCTGATGACTAACCACACTGAGTTACTCACCTTTCTGTTACTATAACAAATACATGATAATCATCTTACAAACAGGTTTATTTGGGGGCTCAGGGTGTTAGAGGCTCCAGCCCTGTTGATTTGGGTAAGCAATACAATGAGGTGGATGTGGGAGTTAGAACAAAGCCAGGCACCTACTAGCCAGGAAGCATTAAGAGAGGGAGGGAAGGGCTGGGCTGAGAGCATGGCCTACTGCTAGAGTGCTTGCCTAGCATTCACAAAGACCTGGGTTCGACTCCTCAGTACTACATACCTAGAAAAAACTGGAAGTGGTGCTGTGGCTCAAGTGGTAGAGCTCTAGCCTTGAGAAAGCCAACAACAGTGCTCAGGCCCTGAGTTCCAGCGCCAGGACAAGAAAGAAAGAAAGGAGAGAGAGAGAGAGAGAGAGAGAGAGAGAGAGAGAGAGAGAGAGAGAGAGAGAGAGAGAGAGAGAGAAATTGTGTCCCATAATCCCTGTCCAGAGCTTCCCAAGGGACCCATCATCAGACCCCACCTCTTAAAGGTTCCACGATACACAACAGCATCAGCCTGGAGACCCAGATCTTAGCAACCTGAATTTTTTGGAAACACCGTTTGAATCCAAGCATTCACACTCACTCGCTTGGTACAAGAGGTCAATTTTCAGAGAGTTGGGACAATTCCCATGTGGCAAGGGAGCCATTATACTGCAATGAAGCCCAAGACTGTGACTTGGCTCTTGGATGCCACTCTTAGCATAATGCTCAATGAAGCAGCGCTTTGAACTTCCACATGGAGGAAAAAAAAATCCAGATACTGCTCAAGTGCTTTGCAGCCATTGGCTCATCAAATGTTCCCATATAGCCTAAGAATTTGTCCCTAGAACTGGCACACACACACACACACACACACACAGCTCCAAATCTCACATCTCTTGGACCCAATTGGACTAGGTCCTGCATACCTTGTGGTTCTAAGGTTGAGGTTAACTGAGCTCAGTCTATTCTATGACAATTAGATTAGACTCTGGGGTTAAATTGTGATACATCTGAGTTCTAAGAACATAACTAAATGACTTCTCCCACAGACTCCTGCCTGGAGTTAAAGGAAGCATTTGAGAGTACTCCTGCTTCCAATTGGTTGGAACCTTGTACCTGGAGCAAGCCCATTATGGAGTCACTGGTGTCTACTTATGGACGTTGTGTTAACTTCTGAATGTCTAAACTAGAATCTGAGCTCTTTCACTGTGTGAGCTGGACCTTCCAAGTCTTACCGAGTTATCTGAGCCTCATATCATGAGAACAATACAAATCTACTGGATACAAAGTACCCAGGAGAATGTCTGGCACAAACTGCTATTATTTCAGCAAAGTCGGCCAAAAACTAACTTGTTTAAGATCTGGATTTATACACCAGATTTGTTGAAACCTTAAAGCCTAATACTTTTTTTTAAAATGTCAGTCATGGGGGGTTGAATTCAGGGAATTCTGTTCCTACATTGCTTTTATTTTTGTAGTTATTGTTGTTTTGCTCAAGGCTAGTGCTTTCCACTCGGGCTATAGTTTCACCTCCAGCTTTGTGGTATTCCACTAGTTAAAAGAATCCCAAGGACATTCCTGCCCAGGCTGGCTTTGAACCATGATCCTCAGATCTCAGCCTCCTGAGTAGCTAGGATTACAGGTGTGAGCCACTAGTGTCTGGCCTACCATTCTTTCAATCCAAAGAGTCCATCTAATCTCTTATTTTCACTAGAAGTGGATTTTCGGATTTACAAGTGTGTTTGATTTAGTCTAAGGTACTTGGGGGATGGGTTGTTATCTGGAAACACAATAAAGTTCACCCCCACATACGCTTTTTGGTGTTCCCTCCCATGCCAAGGTCAAGGAATCACACCACTCCCTCACATCCTGCCTGACCCCTCACCAAGTGATGTAGGAATGAGCATCTCACAATATTATAAATCCAAAGTCGTCTGGGAAGGCTTTGTGTTTGCTGTCATTCTTTCCCAGGACCTGGGGCCAGCTTGCAGGAATTGCTTAGCAGTGGAAACAAGAGAAAATAAATATGTTTCGGCTGAATGGTGGCTAAACATTTGCTGACTTGGACCAGATGCCAGCAGGAGGAAGGGCAAACACAACTGTGAGGATGTTTTATTACCAGCCTTGGGCAGCATTTGCTGAGGGTGAGAGACAAGGAGGATTCGGCTGGTGCCCAGAGCTCACATCCCCTAATGGTTCTACGGTAGCATAGGGACCACATGTGCTGGATGGCCTTTCGAGTCCAATGCGAAAGCCCTGGATAATCAATGTGACTTCTTCTTTAAAAGACAAAAAGGAACAAACAGGACGTTTGAGCTCTTAACTAGTAAGCAATTGTTGTGAATTAGTAAAGAGGGTATTTGAACTGGAAAAGACCTCCTCCACTGAGCTGTGCCCACCCCCCACCCAGAGGATGCCTCTGTGAACAAGTGGGCATATACAGCGACTCCCGAGAATACAGGCTTGTTGGCAGAGTTATATACTCAGTGCTAGACAAAGATGCCACCTGGCT
This sequence comes from Megascapheus bottae, assembly GCF_031878675.1. Taxonomy (NCBI): domain Eukaryota; kingdom Metazoa; phylum Chordata; class Mammalia; order Rodentia; family Geomyidae; genus Megascapheus; species Megascapheus bottae. Next base: position 8,544,992 of record NC_143524.1, on the reverse strand, counting down.
ATGCACGCTTTTATCCAGAGAACGGAAATGAAGTGCACAAGACCCTACCTAGACAGTGTAGCAAGGCTGAGGCTGGACCTGAATCCCTGCCTTGGTGCTCTGCTTTTCTGTCTAATCATCCTTCTGCTCTGTTGTATCCTTTTCTTATCTGTGCTCTGCACTTACCTCCCAATTCAGTCCCCTCTTTCTAAGATCAAGACACCCAAGATGGCCTATGTGACACCAAACCAGTGTTGGCTCTGTGACTCGTTTTAACCAATTCAATATGGCAGATGTATAGCTTTGTCTACAACCTGTGAAGGCCTGGGAAATTCTGTCTCTGGGAATCTGAGTCATCCAGTGGCTCTGTGGAGAGAGAGAGGGTGGGGGGAAGAGCTGTTTAGTTTATCTCAGTCTTTGTGATTTCCTCATTGATATGTGAGACATGAGAGCCATTTGACGCTCATCAGACCCAGTTGAGTTCCTGGCCAATTGGCCAATGCACCAGGGGACAGAAGTGGTGACCAATGGAGTCAAGTGAAACCACAGAGTAGCGAGTGATAAAGCATTGTTTTAATCCACCAATGTTTTTCTTCCTTATTCATTGTTATAGTGTTGGGGATTTAACCCAGATTTTTCCACATCATAAGCATGTGTGCTACCACTCTCAATTCCTAGACTTGTGTAGCAGGAGATAATCACATACCTATGTTCAAAGACTATCTTAAAATCCGTCCCTTTAGTGGATGCTCCATTAGCCCTCAGCTTTCCATTTCACAGCTGGAGGTGAGAAGTTCTGAGTTCTCTGCTGAAGTCCAGCCGCAGACAGGCAGGCAACTTCCTGAACGGATGTTTCTATCCTTTTCTGGCCTCACCATGAATAGTATTCTACTATCTCAATATGCTTTCTGGGAAATGAGTACTTATAGGTGAGTCTGGCAATTTAGAGTTTCTTCTTCATCACAAAGGGCCAGAAGAGCTGCTGGTATTGCAACTGCCTAAAATAGGCACATCAAAACCATATCTTAATCTTTGGTAACACAGGTTTATTTAGTTGACACGATGTACTTATGGGGGAAATCGGGAGTTCTTACTATTCAAGCCTATCCAACCCTCTTAGTTTACAGTACAGCTTTCTGACTAGGTTAGTAATGGTGGCGAGGCTCCTGCCTGCTTTAGAAGGGAACAGGAAGATAACATTCAAAGGTTCCCCTTACTGGCCCACACTTGATTTTATTCTGGAGTCCTGGAGCGCTGCTGACCAGCAGAGGGCAGGCTAGACACAAAAGTTAACCAAGAAACTCCTTCCACGAAGCATTCAGAGGCACACAGGGATACATCCCTTTGCCTGCTGTTTTATGAGAGGCAGTGACTATTTCTGCCTTTAGCATAAAACCCACATGGCTCAAGCCTCTTCTTCCTCGATGAGAGCCCCTCCTGCCTGCCACGCACAATGCCTTTGTGAGTGGTGGCATCCATGTGTCCCTTCAAACCCTTACGAGCAGGTGCTCCATATCTGGGTTCAATGAAAGGCTGGGGAAGGAGCCATATAACCAGGATGCTCATTCACTGGGCTAAATCCTTTAATCCAGCTCTTCCAGCATCTCAAGAGATGCTTCAAATGGGGGGAAATCGTCTTCAAAACATTTAGACTGGTTTTAAGAGCAGTGGATCGTCTTCTCTCTTCCAAGGGAGGTGCTCACCTGAGGAAGGTCATGAGCGGAGAGCCTCCGGCTGCTGCCTATGTGAAACCAGCCACAGCACTTGCTCTCCAGGAAGTGTCTTCAGAACTTGGAGAAGTCTCTCGGAGAGAGTGTTTCAGCTTCAAACCTGAAGGATGAATGAGGCTACTCAGACAAGAAGTAAAGACAGGTACGTGCTCCAGAAGAAAGGTCATTCATAAGGTAGCCTAGGAACTAAATTCCAGTTCCCAGCCTCGACGACCAAGGCTTCTACCCACACTGAACCCATCTTTTGATAAATGGCGCCCAATGTCCATTCACCTTGAATCTGTAAATGTTATGTCCAGTTGATGGTGCCTGGAAGGACAAAGTCTTACTGTAAATCCTCTGAATTATTATTGTTGTTGTTGTTGTTATGTCAGTTGTGGGATGTGAAATCGGGGCCTGAACACTGTCCCTGAGCTCTTCTACTCAAGGCTAGTGCTCTACCACTTGAACTACAGCTCCACTTCTGGGTTTCCTGTGGTTCACTGGAGATAAGAACCTCATGGACTTTCCTACCTGGGCTGGCTTTGAACCATGGTTCTCAGATCTCATCCTCCTGAGTAGCTAGGATTATAGGCATAAGCAGGTACCTGGCAAATCCTTTGTATTATTACAGTAGACATGCTTAGTGTTTATACAGTAAGCAAAGTCACCTGTACTCTTCTGGATGAGTTGAAAAAAAGATAAAGTTTTTCTTTGGGCCCCAAGTGAATCCATATCATATATATATATATATATATATATATATATATAGTCTATCCATGAGTGAAATAAATGTTGAAAGTTTTTGTGTGTCATCGGTATACACACACTAGAGAACAGTGAATGACAGGAATGTCTGCAGGTGAATTGCAGAGGGAAGGGAGAAGCCAAATGGAGAAGGTGAAGGGTGCAAATGTGGTATAAATGCAGGTATGAAGATAGAACCATAAAACTAGTTGAAATTGAATAATAGAGAAGTGATGATGATAGAGGGGGTAACTTTCATAGGAGACAAATCACATGCATGGATAAAAATATCATCATGCAGCTAACATATGCTACTACGAATAAATGACAAGCAAGATAATTGGTTCATTTCAGCTTCGGTATACAGGTGGAGACCATCTTCCTGCTTGCTCTTCCAGCCATCTTGATGATCGCTTACCTGTCCACGAGCACCTGAAGCTTTGATGGGGATTTATGGGCCTTGGAACCAAAAACCAGTTGCAGCCCCCAAAATAGAGAATGTCAGAACACGGGGAGAAGGTAGCAGAGCAATCTTGGAAGACATTCACACAGTCTCTCAGGCCTGCCACAATTAGAATCTGTGTGTTTTTAGCACATTCCACCAGATGGCATCTGCATGCACAGTTTGAATTACAGGGATCTCAAAGAAAATCTAATTTTGATTTCATGTTCAGTTTTGGAATCATAGTAAATGTTCTTTCTTTTATTTTCACCTGACAGAGTGGTTCTTCAGCTGTTGAATAATTTTCAATTAGAATCATCATCATCATCATCATCATCATCATCATCAACATCATCACATGTGAACTGCCATTAAACATTTAGTTATTAATTAAATCTTTACTACCATTAGGAGAAGCGTCTTATTGTTCTAATTTTAGAGTTTATGGCCCCTATTACATGCAAAATACCATGATACTTTTAAGTTATTAATTAAGCCTTTACTACCATTAGGAGGAACGTTCTACCATTCTTATTTTAGAGCTAATGATCCTGAGGCTGGAAGAAAATATAAAACCTGCTAGTAAACTGAAAATTGGGATTTTATCCAGATGTGTATGAGTTCGGGCCTTGTACTTCTCGGTCATGTCCCATACATGTAAGATGGAAAATCTGGGACAAAAAAAAGGGATGTGCAGGGAAAGATCTAAGAAACTAAAGAACACACGCTAAAGATGTTTCAGTTGATGAGGAGATTTGAGGTGTGTGTTATATTCGTAGTTGAACTTGACTTGCTTTGGATCTGGAATGAGAAAGCTACTGGATTTAAAGGGGAGCATGTGGAAGAAATAGCTACCTTTCGAGGTACAACCTAGGCTCCTGATTGTTCTAGAGATAACATGGCTCTTCGAAGCCCCCTCTGGAATTGGACTTCGGGGGTTAATCTTGATCAGCCACTCACATATCAGTCATCAGTCCTTAGGGAGCTTCTTTAACTTCCTTTGCCTCAATTTCCTGATCTATAAAATGTGAAACAGCGAAGTATACTTCTTGTTATAGGCAGTAAGTGAAATGATATACATTTAAAATTATATTTAGCATATGGGAAGCTTTCTATAAATGCCAATGATAATTATCATGGTTCTGATCTGGGATTGAGCCAAAAGCTATTGTGAATAATGCCTCCATAAACAAGTCTATACAAACATCACCCTGAGACTTTTTGCTAATTCTTTGGGTTGTATAGCCAGATCATATGGTAGTTATATTTTTCAAGTTTTATTGTTATTGTTATTATTTGCTATATTGAGGATTGAACCTAGGGCCTCTTGAATGATGGTCCAGCTCTTCTACTTAAATCTTGGCTCTAGCCCTTTGTGACTTGTTTTTGACAGAAGAGCTTCCTAAATTTGCCTAGGATGACCTTGAACTTGTGACTTCTGCCTTTGCCTTTTGAGTAAGTGGGATTATAGGCTTGTAACCACCACACTTGCTTATTTGGAGAGGTTTCATATTGATGTTGTTGTATTTGCTTTTTAGTTTAGTTTGGTTTTGGTTTTGTAATTCCATATTGTATGTATATATATAATACAGTCCTGAAGCTTGAACTCTGGGCTAGGTACTATCCTTAAGCTCCTTTTGTTCAAGGCTAGAGCTCTAGCACTTGAGCCACAGTACCACTTCCAGCTTTTTCTATGATTCATTGGAAAGTCTCATGGACTTTCCTTCCTAGGCTGACTTCAAAGCTTCATCCTCAGAGCTCAGCTTCCTGAGTAGCTAGGCTAACAGGTATGAGCCACAGATACCCAACAAGAATGCATTTCCTTCTGGACAATGTCAGCGTCTTCCCTCACTTTTTACCGTGAACATTGTTTTATGGGTTATTTGATCACCTGTTTTTCTTGTTTTGGGGAGAATGCCTATTCAAGTGTGTTGCCCAGTTTAAAATCAAGCTGGTAGATTTTTTCTCATTCATTAGTTGTGGATATATATTTTTTCTGATTATTAACCCATTTCCAGATATATTATGTGCAAACATTTTCTGACAAACTCATCAGAACATGGTTCCCCAGGAAGGTCAAAGGTGGTCTTTCTTCTTGAAGTAGCAGGTGGCAGAGGTCTTCCTCTTCCTTCTTCCTTACCTCCCTCCTCATCCTGTGCTCTGGCTATGGTGTCCCTTTCTGCAGGTTGGGTGGAGGGGAGGGAGGACAGGGGCATAGTCCTCAAGGAGTTAATTCCTATCCTGGCAGTGTGGCACATTGCCGGGAGCCTCTCTGCGGCTGTCATCAGGATTGTCTGAACCAGGTCACTCCAGCAGGAGTGTGGGGAGTGAGCCAAGTTAGAACAAAACAGACTCAGAAGGAAGTCAGCACCCAACTCTTCCAACTGGACAAAGGTGGACAGCAGGGTCCAATCCCCAGGGAAGGGATCAGTAAGTCAGTGGATAGAACGCCAGCGAGATAGACTCTAAGCTTGCGAGGGAAGCAGCTAAGTCCTCACCCTTACTGTCTGATGTTGAGTCAGAGGATTCGCCATTAGACACTTAGGTCTGTCTAAATGACATCATCACCTAGACATCATCAGAAAGTGGAGCAGCTTCATGTAATCATTCCTGTTTCCTTTGAGAGTGGATTTTCTAGAAGCGAACCGAGGCTTAAATCTGAAGATTGTGTGAAGGATGCATGAAGAATGTTAAGATTTGTTGGCTAGAAAGAAAAGGCTCAACTGCAGAATAACAGTGTTCTTCAAAGAAGACTGAGAGATGAAAGACCCTAATGGACAGAAAATGTGGCTGACACCTGGTTATTTCCTATAGGGAAAAAAAAAACTTGTTTATAAGGATAGAACTATCCTCAGATCATCCAAGTAGACTCTCGCCAGCAAAGGGCTGAAGCCTAAGACATGCTCAAGAGTTCCACATCCATGAGAAGTGAAGGAAACAATATACAAAATGTTGAGAAGGAAAGACAGGAAGTAAAAATGACAAGGAATCAAGCCGCTACTCAGGAATACCAATATTGGTTAGGACAGAAGTTTGCTTCATCCAGGAATGTACTTAGCTCCTGTGAATCAGGCGTATTCCTGGCACCCAGCACCACACACTACAGTTACGCCTATTTTTTTTTTTTAGCATGGTAATACTTTTTGGGGGAATGCAGAGCAGGACTCTTCAGGAGGGGATACTGGTGGAAGTTATGACTCTGTTATGGCTGCAGTCATGTCAAGCTAATTCTCCAGAGTGCTAATGAAATACTCGCTAGGACTGGTAGCTTCTGAATTGTGCAGGGAACAAAAATTCTAGGGAGAGATTGCACTAGGGCCTTTTCTGTCACTTTCTGTTCTTGCTAAGTGTTTTCTTCCCTGAGATCGCTACAGAATTAACTGCCAGGCACCAATCTCTCACTGAGATTCTGATCTTTGTGTAAAACATAGCTTTGGAAAATTTTTGTGCAGTCTGGCGATGCCTATGCCATGTGAAGAAAATGAAATTATATTGAAGTACCATTATCTAGGTGAAAAAAATGGTGACTCATTCATTAAGTGATATGCTCCAGCTGTGAAAGTTAATCATGAATGTGCCTTGTACAAGTCTATGTTTTTACTTTCAGTATTGTAACCGTCGATGGAATTTCAGTTACCTTCAGTAACTGTAGTCAGACATGAAATAACCTCACCACTGTTAGTGACAGACATGGGTAACACATACAGGGTATGTTGGTGCATGCATAGGTAGTGCCAGGAAGTGCCAAGGTATCCATGCTAGATAAATAACGTAATGGACAACTGAAATATCTGTGAAAGCTGAAGTAGGTGGAGCTGGGGCTTTTGTTCTGTGAATCAAATGAAGTACTTAGACACTTAGGTCTCTCAGGCCCCATTTTGTCAATTCTAAAATGGAAATAAAAATATGTGCCCAATCAAGTATGCATAAGATTTAAATCACATCGTATAAGCAAAATTGTAAAAAAAAAAAAGTAGCTAGAATATATGATGTGTCACTTATTTATTTACTTATGTATTTATGTATCTATTTTTTGGAAATACTTGGGTTTGAACTCAGGGCCTTGTACTTACTACCACCTGAGTCATACCCCAGGCTAATTTTTGTGTTGGTTGTGTTTTGAATAAGATCTTGTGTTTTTGTCTGAGGCCAGCCTTGAACTATAATCCATCTGGTTGCCAACTCCTAAGCAGCTGCAATTTAATGTGGCCTGAGATGGGATTATTAGCCAATGGTAATTATTACTAAGATAGGAATTTCACAGGAAATTCTGTTGGCCTAAAATGAAGAATGATTCTTTATGGTTCCAGACTGAGAATGAAAAGAAAACTACTCTAAGAAACAGAAACTTGGGCCGGGAGTGTGACCTAGTGATAGAGTGCTTGCCTAGCATGGGGGAGCCCTGGGTTCAATTCCTCAGTACTGCATATACAAAAAAGGCCAGAGTGGTGCTGTGGCTCAGGTGGTAGAGTGTTAGTCTTGAGAAAGCCCAAGGACAGTGCCCAGACTCTGAATTCAAGAATCAAGACTGGCAAAAAAAAAAAAAAGAAGAAGAAACAGGAACTTATTCTAAAATAAATCTTTTAAATAAGAGAACTGATCCACTGCCTACCAGATTAACCTTTAAGGGCTGCATATTCCCTGTACCTCATGCTATTTTGAACTGTTCACTATTTGGTGAATATGCTACACATAAAGCCCAAAGCATATGTTGCTGCTTTGTCTCAATATTTTCCATTCTTTGAACTGATATCATTCTCCATCTAAATCAGAGGAATATATTTATGCTTCAAGTACTGATGGATAATGAGTGGCCTAACCTGCACAGAGTGCTTCCCTGACAAAGAGAACAGCCAAGAGTAACAGCTACAAGTGTGTACTAGATGCCCCAAAAGCCCAATGGCTAAAATTGCTGGGATAAGCTTTGTGCTGGAAAGCCATCAAAGCAACGAGTTTGCACACTCAGGCTCTTTGGACTCGGTGACTTCCTCGTCATCATCTGTTGTTCAGCTCGTGGGGATAGGACCCTCAGGAACCTGGTTGGATCACGGTCATAGTGAATCTTGAACACATCTTAGTTACTTTTCTCACTGTCTTCAGGCTTGAAGAGGGAGGAGAGGAATTAAGTAAACATTTCAGGAAATCAGCCATGTACTAGCTTTGGACAAACATTCTGTAAATAATTAATATGCATAGTTGAAGAGAAATCTAGCCCAAAGGTTGAGGTGCAGATTGCTCAGCCATGTGACCACTCAAAATCAGAAAGTTTTAAATGTCAGCAAAACTACAAGATTTCTTTACAAGGACTGTTTCTTTCTTAGGGCCTGAGCTCATTTCCTGTGATATTTGTGTTGGAGTTGGAATGGACCATGTTTCTACGTGCATAGATTTCTCAGCCATTTGTTTTTTTTCTCCAATCCATTTAGGAGATAAATGCAGACTTTGGCTACTACATCTACTCAATCTATTTCAAGAATCTAGAGATCACTAAAGGTCCTTCACAGACCAGGAATCATCAACTGGAAGCAATACCTGCAGATTCAAGTTGTAAGCTTATTTGGGGATGGGCCTCTTGAAAAAATAAAGTCCTGAAACTATATGTCTTTGTGAAGTATTTATTCCAGTCAACCAATGATAAAGAAAAAAGCAGTTTAAACAAGTTTATGTAATTTTTTTCTTTTAATAAGATCAAGAGAAAAATTATTATTAATTATTATTATATATTGTCTTCCCTGATTAAGAGAGATGTAAAACTGCTGAATTAGTTCAATGTCATGGTTCAGGGACTTAGTTCTACAAAGTCTTCCTCCTGAGATCGACTTTTCCACAGAGGGTTTCAGTGCATATTGTTAGGTTTGTTTTCACATAATTTTAATTCATATCAGATAATTGATAATAAATCTAGATATCAAGACACAAGTTCACCACAGTCTGAGGAAGTGAATGCACTCTCTCTCTCTCTCTCTCTCTCTCTCTCTCTCTCTCTCTCTCTCTCTCTCTCTCTCTCTCGTTATAAGGAGACTTTCTTTTCTTTACTTCTACATCGTAAAAACCCTCTCTTCTTTCTGATTTCAGGAGAGTTCCAGAGTTAGTATTTTAGCTGGCATTCAATAGAAGCATAATTATTTTTCCGATATGTTGAGGAAGTAGGCTGGGATAGTCCAATTTTTTAATTCAGGGACATTCCTGTCATTTTTTCCATCTTTGAATGGATGATACCATCAAGCACTGATGGGAAAGCACTTCTCAGGCTATTTAGGGACAGCTGATCCAGTGACTTCCTCTCACATAACTCTTGTTCAGTCTGTAAAGAGTTGATATATCTCCAAGCATTGTATTCCTTCCAGGAGAGCCAAGGTCTCCAATCTGTACAAAGCTTCCATAGCCCCCAGCCTAGATAATAAATATCCACCTCTCTAAGTTTGAAGGCTCTCACTTCTTTCTCTCCCTACATTTATCTCCCTTCGTGGACTATGTAGTATAAGCTCAAATAATGAGAGCCTCTTTATTATAATGACACTGTGGCTTAAGGAAGCTAAGCCTTTAGAAGCAATGCTGGTTTCTTTTTGCTGCAGTATGAACTGATATGGATCACTTATTGCAAAAGATTTTTAATATTAATGATAAAAATAACTTACTCTTTTTGCTAATGTTTAGCAATATTGTGTCATATATATTGCATGCATGTGTGGGTGTATATGTACACATATTTGTATATGTATAAGTATGTATACATATATAGGTATATATACATGTGTGTGTGTGTGTGTGTGTGTGTGTGTGTGTGTGTGTGTGTGTGTGTGTGCCTGTGTGTGCTCTTATTTCACATGACTATAATTCAAAGTCTAAGAAGCAGCTCAGGAAAGACTGGATTTTGTTTTTTGTCTTCCTCAAGGCTGGTGTTCTACCACTTGAGCCACAGCATCACTTCCACCTTTTTCTGTGTATGTGGTACTGAGGAATTGAACCCAGAGCTTCGTGCATGGTAGGCAAGCACTTTACCACTGGCCCAAGACTGGTTTTGAATACATCTCTTTCAGAAGACAGGACACTTTCCAGTCAATTAAAAATGAATCACAGAAAACTAGAAGGGAAGATGCCAGAACCCTGCTCTGTGGAAAATGGATAAAAGTTAGCCAGGAGAACAAACCAGAAAGATAGATCCTGAGAATGGAAGAACGGTACCGCCTGCAAACATAAGAAGTAGAGGAAATGAGGAAAGTGTACATGAGCTACATGAGTTGTTTAAGGGCAGGATCCTAGGTTTCTGTTGTTCTCCTAACTGCTTCCTTCCTCTAGGGCTCAGGATCCATTTCCTGACAACATGTGCTTTTCTGCTGATGACCCATTCATTTCCCTAGCCACATATACAACCGGCCTGCACGCGCGCGCATACACACACACACACACACACACACACACACACACACACACACACACACACCATCATATGTGGCTTTACAAAGGCACATAATTCCACTGGTTCCAGTGACCTTGCATGCGGACTTCACACATGCTGCTGGCTACTTTCTGCATAATGTGATTGGCTTTATCTATATGGGAATAACTGGGATAGCCCAGTTTCCCTAGACCCTGGACCTGAGCGTAGGCGACATAAGACATGAGGCCCTGGCCCCGGTACTCAGGTACCGTGCCTCCCATTCGCATTTCTCCAGTATGATCCATCAGGGCCCAGGCCACAGGGGTCCCCGCAGGCCCTAGCAAACAGAAGCTGGGAAAGGAGTGAATACAACGCTCGATGAACCTCTGGCTCCTCTCATTGCCACCAAAACTCCAGACTTTATTCACCAAGGCAGCATGGGTAACATCCAATGAAGAGAGTTTAAACATCTCCGGATTGCTGTTGGAAATAAGACAGAAGATCAAGTCTAAACATGACACCTATTACGGCATATTGTATTTGTTTTTCTGTGCTGAGAAGAAAAGGAAGCACATCTAATGATGCGAACTCTGGATTCCTAGCGACACTGCCACCGTCACTTGAGGCTGGGTAAGCTCTTACTTTCTGAACTAAGCATACCCGCCTTGAGGAGCCATTGTGAGACTGGAATGGGACAGTTGCAAACCACAGCAGAAAGCCTAAGCAATAGAATAAATGAAGTGGAAAACACGGTGTCAGGAGTTGTGGGAAAAAAAACCCAGAAATTAGAACGAAAAATCAAAGTCATGGAAGATACACTCAGAATATAGCAAAGAGAAATCTAAGAACTTGCAGACTCAACCAAAAGATCAACTTTATCTGGGGTGGAAATTTTTGAAACTACTGCAAGAGAGAGTAAGAGAAACTTTAGAATTTATAGGTATAGGTAGAAATTTCTTTTAAAAGTCCCAGGGGTACACAGATAGGAGAGAGACTTGACAAGTGGGATTATATCAAAATAAAAATCGCTGCACAATTAAAGACATAGTTACTAAACTATAAAGACAGACAAGAAACTGAGGAAAGATCTATACCAACCATGTGTCAGAAAAAGGCCTAATATCCAAAATATACAAAGAGCTTAAGAAACGAACCCCTCCCAAACCTAATACACCAGTCAGTAAGTGGGCAAAGGAGCTGAGAAGAGACTTCTCAAAAGAAGAGGTAAACATGATAAAACACACACACACACGAGGAAATGCTCATCATCGCTGGCCATAAAGGAAATGTGAATCAAAACAACTCTGAGATTGTATCTCACCCCAGTAAGATTAGCTAACATTGTAAATTCAAACAACAACAAATGTTGTTGAGGATTGGGGAAAAATAAACCTTACTACACTGTTGGTAGGAATGTGAACTGGTACAAGTATTCTGGACAACAGTCCGGAGGTTTTCAAGAACTAGACATAGACCTTCCCTATGACCCAGCCATACCACCCGTAGGCATCTACGCTGGACATCATGAGACCAAGGACACCTGCACACCCAAGATACAGAAACCACCCAGATGCCCCACAATAGACAAGTGGATCCAAAAACTGTGCCTATACACAATGGAATCTTACACAGCCCTTAGAAAGAATAATGCTATTTTCAGGAAAATGGATGGAACCAAAACCAGTCATGTAAAGTGAGGTAAGCCAAACTCAGAGAGATAAAGGATGCATATTTTCTCCAAGATGAATAAATTAGATCTAAAATATATATTTGAATATGAAAAATGATATAAGATTCTAGATACTCACACGCAGTGATACTGAAAAAGGATACTCTGGAATCAGAGATACACTAGGTCTCCTTGGCACGGGTCGAAAATTTAATAAAGACCCGGAAACACAACAAACTAAAGAAAGTTTGGACAAATGGGACTGCATTAAACTGCAGAGCTTCTGTATAGCAAAGGACATAGCTAGCTAACTAAATAGAAATCCTACAGAGTGGGAGAAGATCTTCACTAACCATACAACAGACAAAGGTCTTATATCTAAAATATATCAACAGCTAAAAAAATTGAATCACTCCAAAACTAATCTCCAAAGAAACAACCATCCCATTAAAAGATGGGCCAAAGATTTAAAGAGAGTCTTCTCTGAAGAAGAAATAAGAATGGCCTATAGACACATGAAGAAATGCTCAACATCTCTGGCCATAAAAGAAATGCAAATCAAAACAACTTTGAGATTCCACCATCACTCCAGCTAGAATGGCCATTATCATGAAATCTAATAGTAAGAGATGCTGTTGGGGATGTGGCCAGGAGGGATCACTACTACTCTGTTGGTGGGAGTATAAACTTGTTCAACCACTGTGGAAAGCAGTATGGCAGTTCCTCAAAAGACTAAACATAGAGCTCCCCTATGACCCAGCAATTCCACTACTTGGCATTTACCCAATTATCCAAAAACAAGGACACACTAAACCCACTGGCACAATGATGTTCATTGCAACACTATTTACCACAGCAAAGATATGGAACCAACCCAGATGCCCTTCAGTATGTAGTCACAGTGGAATTCTATGCTGCCATCAGAAAGAATGACATCACTCCATTTGTAAGGAAATGGAAAGACTTGGAAAAAATCATATTAAGTGAAGTAAGCCAGACCCAAAGGAACATAGGCTCAATGTTTTCCCTCATTTATCATAATTATTACACAATAGCTCAAAATTTAGATACATAGGGTCATATAGGATGAGGCTAAATGAAAGGACCTCCAGGATATGGAAACAGAGATATATAATGAGTGAATGTTGTTCTTAATATACTATGTTATTTCTCATCTCTTTTGTTGTCCCTTGGTTGTTCTCATATTATTACAGTATCTTACTCTATATTGTACATGTACTGTGTACTGGTATATTATATATGCATTTATTTGTTTATTTGAAATAGGAAAGGGAAGGGGGAAAACCAAGATGATTGGGTCGGGGGAGGGAAATGGGTACAAAATCATAAGAAGGGGTATCAATATGTGTGAAGTAATGCTCCATCTATCTGGAAAATATAACTGTAACCCCTCTATTAGTTACAATAAAAATATATAGAAAAAAAGAGAGAAACAAAAAGTACAATGACTACATGCCTCTTCATAGTTATATAAAGTAATAGACATACAGAAATGAACTCCAAGATATGGATATAAGAAACATCCTTTATTTTTTTCTTCCTTTCTTATTGTGAAAATTATTTTAGGTTTGTATGCAAGTGTACATCTTCAGAAGGGTTGACAAGAGGGTAGAGAGATGGAAGTGTGCAAAAGTGGAGCTTACTAGATAGACACTAATGAACTACACAACTCGTGGGTGGAGATAGGAGGGAGGGACTGGAAGAGAGCAAGGGAACAGAAGACGCTAAATGAAAGGAAATGTACTCAATACCTAACCCATGTAAGAAAAGTAACTATTGATCTGATTATTTTGTTTTTGCTATTATTAGTCATTCTGTTTCTATGAAACCAACTCCAATGTCTACCCTATCATAAGTTTATTCTGCTTTATAGAAGTTGTTATCTGATTCTAGAATCATGAATAAAAGTCAATTCACACTGGGTATCAGTGCCTCATGGCTGTAATCCTTAGAGGCTGATATCTGGCTTTTAAACAGCCTTGGAAGAAAAGTCTATGAGCATCCAGCTCTAAAATCACCAGCAAAAAGCCAGGGTAGGGACATAGTTCAAGTGGTACAGGCCCAGCCAATCAAGTAAGTTGAACAATCCTAAGTGTTTTAGCTCAAACACTGATAGCACACACGCACGTGCACACACACACACACACACACACACACACACACACAGCCTACCAAGGATTGTTGATGAGAATGTACAGAAGAAGTGAGTTCTAAAAGGTGGATGGAGTCTGGTTTTTACACAACTAAGGAGTTCACAACACGGTTTGAATGTACCCATTACCTTACGCCTGTAACTTGTAAGCCTCTGTGCATCACCTTTACAGTAAAAAAAGAATAAATAAAGTAAGAAGAAAGAATAAGAAAGAAGTTCGGAGTATTTCAACGTGAGATGGAAAGAGCTAGCATATTTTGAGTAGGAAAAGAACATGATTTAACTTAAAAGTTAAAGGTTGTTCTGATAGCTTTGTGGAAAATAGATTCTAGGGAGGGCAGAGCAAAAGCAAAGAGAGAAAGTAGGAGGTATCGCAGATTAAATGGTAGCCCCTCAAGAAGACACACTTGTGCAAATGTTCTTGTGTAGAAAAGGGGGCAGACTGAGGAAGGGTGAAGGAAGGGATGGCATTGTCCAAAAGACAAACCTGCCCATTACCTGAGTTGTGAAAAGCTAACCTGTCTGTATGATACCTTGATATTAAAATATTAAACACATATTAAACACACATATTAAAATATGTGTGTGTATTTTTTTGTTAGTGGTGGGGCTTGAACTCAGGGCCTGGGTGCTGTCCCTGAGCCTCTTTAGGCTCAAGTCTAGTGCTCTGCCACAGTACCACTTCTGATTTTCAAGTGGTTAACTGGAGATAGGACTCTCACAGAGACTTTTCTGCCTGAGCTGTCTTCAAGCCATGATCCTCAGATCTCTGCCTCCTGAGTAGACAGGGTGACAGTCATGAGCCACCAACACCCAGCTTTAATTAATATTTTAAAAGAAGGGTACACATATACAATAATCCTTAAGGAGCATAACATAAAATTGTTCTGGTTATCCTGGTGAATCTTGATATCCATGCATTTATAGGGGGGATACAAGTAAAACTGGCTCTGAGATGTGAATGTTATAGCTATAAACCAAATAAGACTGGAGAGAGGCATCAGCAGTGGTAAGAAAGGAGTAAGATTCCCCTCCACTGGTTTTCAGAGAGGTTCTGTTGCTCTCTTGATTCTGGATTTCTAGAGTCTAAAACGAATTATTTAAAAAATAAATAAAACAGCATGATTGTGTCAGTTCTTGCCTAATACAGGAGGCAACTTCATTATGGAGGAGCGAGATGAAGGAAGACTGGCTTTTATACTTACATTGGCTTTGGTTTAACACCGTTGGTTGGAAGACTGTTCACATCTACCAGTGAAGGAGCCAACTTCTTTACTGCGTTCAGTGTCATGTAAAGAATGCATTGTGTGTGCTTGACTTTGCCCAAATTATTGGCCACAAGATTTTCTATCACCTTATCCAGACTGGACTGGGAACCTAGATGAGGAAAATGAGAATGTAAATAAGAAATCCTCAATCATTTTCATGCTTTTGGAAAACTTCCTAATGGAGACAGTAGGTTTGCATGCGTGCAATCATCCAGCCTTGTGTTTAGGCATTATATAGGAATAACGACTTAACTCCCACAATAATTAGGTAATAACATTTTTCCTATATATATCATAGTATACTTATGATTGCCAGTGGAAATGAAGTTCGGACATATTAACTAAAATTTATTAGACTTTTTTTTCTTTTGGTCAGTGGTGGGACTTGAACTCTGGGCCTGGGGCCATTGTCCTTGAGCCCTTCTTCAGCTCAAGGCTAGCTCTCTACTACTTGAGCCACAGCACCACTTCTCAAATTTATTAGAGTTTTTTTATACCCAGCTTCTGGCTACTGGAACCATAACTTCAGCTCCAGAGGCACCCTATTCCAGTCTTGAATAACTCAACTAGATTATGGCAGAAAGCTACCAGAAGCCTCAGTCCCCTCTGGATATTGCTACTAACCTTGAAGGTATTCTCAGATTGGGGAGGGAGGTACTTTCTCTGGTGACTTGACTAGAAGGCCAGTGATTGGTGGGAAAGCAGTCCTTCGTTTGCATGAGTTTGGTGTTATGGTTGATGCAGACATCTTTTGGTTAGTGGGGAAAAACCCTCCAGAACACTGTGATATTGCATCATCAACCCCAGTAGGTTGTTTCTCCTAATGGAATTTGTTTTTTGTTTTCCATTTTATTTTGGTCTATTGTTGATCTTTATCATTAGTAGAACTGGCTGAGCAGGAAACATGAGAGGAAGGTGGAGAAGGAAGCAACTGCAACCTGGCAGTGTTTAGCCACAACTCTGGCAAGTAGCAGCTGAGAAGGCAGTGAAAGAGTTCCAGAGAGGGACTTGGGCAGACACAAAAGGGAGCAGAGACAACCAAAGATGGTGGAAGTGGACAAAGCCAAAGAGAGCAAAGAGCTGATGCTGAAGATAAATAGAAGGCCATGAAGACCTAGAGAAGAGAAACTTGGCACCGATGAGTCATGAAAAGCTCCAGGGAGCAGCCAAGCCAAGAAAGCAATCCTAGGCTCAACAGATCTAACACTAGCCACAGTCGCCACAGTCGAGGTCTAAGCTTTTAGGTATTCTGGGCCTGACAACTTGCTGCTGTATGGCTGGCAGTTGAAGCACCCGAGTGCTGTGTAAGAGCTGTTAACACCAGCATATGCTACCTGCAGCAGCAGCACCTGAGAATTATAATAGCACCAAGTGCCAAGATGATTCATAACTGAAGGCTAGAGTGATAACCTCCAAACTGAGAGGCTTGACTCTTTCATCTCCAGCTTCTTCTTGGAACAGTAGGCTTCCTGTCTCTCAGAAATTTGAGTTATGACTTTAGGGAAGTCCCTAAGACGTTGGCACACCCTTCTAACCTCCCCAGGATTCCTGCCCGGTAGAGCCACAAGAGCATGGCAATCTGATTGGTAACACTTTGAGCTGCTTTGCAGACATAACTGATAAAATCAAGATAGCAATTTCCACGAAGTGTCTCATTTAACCTTTAAGGATTCGGGGTTAGAAGACTACTGGAATCATTTTGATTTATAAAGACACAACCAGAAATGTTGTTATTTGTCCTAGAATCTCACAGCCAGGAATAGGCCCAACAAGGCTTCATTTTACAATTTGCTATGTAAATCTGATGCAGTGAAAAATATTTCACTGTAGCGGAGGCAGTTGCTAAGACAAGAAATAGACAACAGCAGGCGGAATGGAGCTGGGCACAAAGCCATGTGGTGGCCTGATGCTTGTTAGGAAAGGAAAGTGACTCACAAAGGACACGGAAGATTCTTAGCTGCCCCCACATATCCAAGTTCTCTTACTTTGAATCTGCAAATGTTGTTTCCAGTTTATGACTTCTGGTATGCCAAGGAATTCCTGGCATTTCTTGAGATCCTTGCTGAAGATGAGGTAAGTGTTAATGTAGTGATCAAAGTCATCTGTCATTTCCTGATTGGGTTAAAAAAAAAAAAGAATCAACTACAATGTTTGCTGATGTTAATTGCCATACTAGGTTTTCAGTATTCCATTGTATTGTTATATTTTAAGATGCTAAAAATAATAGTAGTTTCTGATTCTTTTTTAACTTTACATAAAGACTGTTTACATTGTGAACTCAATCCAGTTCAAAATGTAAGAATATCCTTGGACAAATCTATCCCTAATTCAGTTGCAGCACTTAAATGTCAGAATTTTAAATCCATTTAAAATCATTATTCTAGACTTCCAAGAAAAGTCAAAAATTCAAATATCAATTGTAAAGCAAAATCTTCAGCCAAATAAATGCTCTCCTTTGACCTAAGAGTAGTTTGTTATTAAAATCCATAGATAACAGGATTGGAGTATGCATTACAAGTGATGAAATTAAAGAAAAAGATGATATAGTAGCTATTCCTTTACATAAAATTATATAGCATGAACTATATTTGTAGTTAAATGAACTACACTTCTATCAAGCAGGTGCATTTATTTACATGTACTCATACATATATAAATTCAGATGCATATGGAAAATTTATGAAAAGCTGGATGGAATTATTTGAACATGAAGGAACAGATAAGTAGAAAACTGAGTTTAATCAGTGAATTACAGAGCATTTATTTTCTAATTTCAAGAAAATATTAGACAAAAAATATACTTTCTCTTCAGGATGGCATTATAAGTCAAATCTTCAATTTGGGGCTGTCTTATTTTCTCTTTTATTTATTTATTTGTTTGTTTGTTTCTTTCCAATCCTGAAGCTTGAACCCAGGGCCTGGGCACTGTCTTTGAGCTTTAAGGCTAGTTAGTGCTCTACCACTTGAGCCACAGCACTACTTCTGGCTTTTTCTGTGTATATGGTGCCAAGGAATCAAACCCAGGGCTTCCTGTATGCTATGCAAGCACTCTACCACTAGGCAACCCTACCACTAGGCCACAATCCTGGCCCTGTCTTATTTTCTTATTAAAATGTGTTTTTTTTAATGTATTTTCAACACCTAGTATTCAGATAGAGACTCTACTAGGAAATAACTGATTTTCTCTCTACTACATGAAGATGTTTCTTCTACTCTGTTTTATTGACTTCATTGTAGGCAGAGCCTACAGTATGTCACACTGAAGAATCTCAGCAAAAAGATAGTATCTTAATGATAAGTTGGGATGAAGTATGAATGGCCAGTGTCTTTTCAAAGACACGATTTTGTTTTTCTGAATATACTAATAACTAGAAAATGGAGCTAGAGTCTGCTTTATTACAACTAGAAGTCTAGCCTGAGACATACTCTTACAATGCCTATAGCAAAATGTCAGGCTCCCTCTTCTATTAGCTCTACCATTTTTAATTGGCATGGCCTCTATTGATTAATTGCATCTAATTTTTGTAAACTAAATGTTTATGGGAAATTATACTCTCTCTGCCAACCCCCCCCAAATGCAAGTTTGGTATTCAGTATCACAAAGTCCTGACTGAGGAAGACAATGTTTAAAAAAAATAAATAATGAGTGTGTAAGCCGGGCGCGTTGGCTCATGCCTGTAATCCTAGCTACTCAGGGATTGAGATCTGAGGATCAAGGTTCAAAGCCAACTCAGGCACAATAGAACCTGAAACTCTTATCTCCAGTTAACCTCTAGAAAACAGGAAGTGGGGCTTGGCTCAAGGGTAGGGTGGTAGCCTTGAGCTGAAGAACTTGGCCTGAGCAGGCCAAGTTCAAGCCCCATGACCCACAAAGAAGAAGAAGAAGAATGAGTGTAAAAATGTCCCTTTATTTTTTTTTTCCAATCCTGGTACTGAGCTCAGGGCCTGAGCACTGTCCTTGGACTTTCTGAAGGCTAGAGCTCTACCACTTGAGCCACAGCACCACTTCCAGATTTTTTTTTCTATGTATATGGTACCAAGGAATCAAACCCGGGTCTTTGTGCGAATGGTAGGCAAGCACTCTACCACTAGGCCAAACTCCCAGCTCCACATGTACACTTTTAATCAAGTTTCTCTGTGTGCTTCCAGAATTACATGTATATGCTTCTGTCCATGCTGTAATTTATCTGTGGACTTCTCTACATTCTTCTTCCCATCCAGAAATAATGGAAGACAAGATCTTGTGGATATCATGACATTTCATGCATGTTTCCCTGGGGGTCTAATATGTTGCCAGGCTCGTAGTAGACACACAGCAGACACAAACCCAGAGAAACAGTTATTCCTTCCAACTTTGTCAACTGACCTGCTCCGCAGGACGAACAACCACTGTGCTGAAATCAGGCCACTTGTCTACCAGGGCCTTAAGCTTGAATGGATTTCCTTGGTTCATGTGGAAGATGGTACCATAAACCTGTAATTGTGCGATAAAATGGGAGGGTCAGCACACAGCAGAGGTGGAAGAGTGCATGGAGTTTGACCATGGCTAGATTCCCTTCTATGAAATGATGGCCCTAAACTATGCGGAATCCTAAAAGCTTATACATGCCTATATTCCCAACGCTCAAATGGCTGAGGCAAAAGGGTCGCCAGGAAAGCCTTGTCCTCATCACAAGGCCCTGTCCCCAAAAGTCTTGTGTTTTTGGGGGGGGTTTGTTGTTGCTTATAATTAATTGGAGCAAACAAGTACAACCTGAAAATCATTTGACAGTGACATAGACTAGGCAACTTCTTTTCATACAAATTTCCTAATTCAGAGGCTCACAGGTTGAAGCCTAGGGCTTTTGTGAGTAGTACTATTTGGGGGAAGTTCTGGAAACTTTGGGTGTTGAGCCTTCCCTGGAAGAAAGAGTTTATTTGGAGGAGACCCTTATTCCTGGACCCCGCCTGTTTCCCTCTCGATGTGTCAAGACCACCAAAATGTGGAGTGTCCCTGACCCATGTCCAGCTGCTGTGATGTTCTATGTGTATGCCAGGTTACCATAAACAGAACCCGAGGGAGCTATGAGCCAAAATAAATCTCTTTCCTTAAGATGTTTCTGCCAGTTATTTGGTCCCAACAAGGGGAAACAAGACCCCAACCAACATGGAAGATTGTTTTTAAGTCCTTGAATCAAACAAAAATAGAAACACCGGGCCGGGAGTTTGGCTTAGTGGTTATAGTGCTTGCCTAGCATGCACGAAGACCCTGGTTCTATTCCTTGGTACCACATATATAGAAAAAGCCAGAAGTGGTGCTGAGGCTCAAGTGGTAGAGCTCTAGCCTTGAGAAAGTCCAAGGACAGTGCTCAGGCCCTGAGCTCAAGCCCAGGACTGGCAAAAAAAAAAATAGAAACACCGCAAATTAAAACATATGAGGTACAAGAAATATTGTATGAAGAAGAGTTAAAAGCAAACAAACAACAAAAACACCAATCCTGGGGCTTGACTTCAGGGCCTGAGCACTGTTCTTGGGCTTTTTGCTTTCAAGGCTAGTTTTCTACCACTTGATCTTCATTTCTGGCTTTTTGAAGATAAGAATTCCAGGATCTTTTCTGCTCAAAATGGCCTCATATTTCAATACTCAGATCTCAGTCTCCTGGAGTAGCTAAAATTTCAGCAATCCTTAGTGCTTAGCCTAAGAGAGAATTTTTTTTGATAGGTATAGGCTCTTTATTTATTTATTAAAGAATTTATTTACATTGATTTTTACATCATATTTCAAATGACATATTTAACAAACAAGAATTCAAGAAGGGAATCTCTATATACAATCACTGGCACTTAGATTTTAGAACATAATTGAAATTAGGCTGAGGGTTTGTATGTCATAGATACATGTTAATCTATGTATTAAAACATTATGTCCATAGAGTCACAAATTTTTATATCTATGTATGTAGTTGTGTTTATATTTCCAATACCATGTCCATAGCATTGGGTGCCCAAATATTGAGTCCTCGCTCTTGTACTGTTCGGATCTAATAGCAACATATTAAGGATACCATGTGCCTTTTGTTCCTTAGGTCTTGACTTGTCTCACTCAACATGATTCGCTCTAGATTCATCCACTTCCCTGCGAATGCTATTATTTTATCTTGTCTGTTGGCTATGTAGCATTCCATTGTATGCATATGCCACATTTTTTGTATCCATTCATCTGCGGTAGGGCATCGGGATTGTTTCCATTGCCTGGCTATTGTGAATATTGCAGAAATGAACATAGCTGAGCAGGTGTCCTTATCATATCTTGAGTTATGATGTTCAGGAAAGATGCCCAGGAGTGGTATGGCGGGATTGTAGGGAAGGTCTATTTTCAGTTCTTTAAGAAACCTATACTCTGCTTTTCAGAGTGGTGAACTAGCTTACAATCCCACCAGCAGTGCAGTAGGATTCCTTTTTCTCCACAACCCTGCCAGCATCTGTCATTGAGTTCAAAATCTTGGCCATTCTTGTTGGGGTAAGATGGTATCTTAGGGTTGTTTTTGTTTGCATTTACTTTATGACCATGGATGATGAGCATTTTCTCATATGCTTTTCTGCCATTTTAACCTCTTCTTTTGATAAGTCTCCTAAGAGAATTTTTACAGTAATAAATGCCTACATTTAAAAAAAAAGAAATAGAGCTTGGCACAATGGCTCACACCTGTATCCTAGCTATTCAGGAGGCTAAGACCTGAGGATCATGGTCCAAAGCCAGCCTTGGCACTAAAGTCTGTGAGACTCTTATCTCCAATTAAGTATTAGAAAACCGGAAGTGGCACTGTGAGTCAAGGGATGGAAGTCTTGAGATGAAGAGTCAAGGACAGCACCCAGGCCCAGAGGTCAAGTCCCATGACTGACAAAAAAAAGAAACATCTGGAATAATTTAATGATGTATTTCAAGGTTTTAGGGAGAAAAAAAAAAGAACTAACCCAACTGAAAATGAATAGGAGTAGAAATATACTAATCAGAGGCAAAAATAAGACAAATGATCAAGAGAATTAAACGATGGGTTTCTGAAAAGATAAATGAAACAGGGTAACATAAATAGCAAAGAAAAGATAAGAGGAAAGTAAGTAAAAATAAACATAACCCAAATAATTTTTGAAGTGAACTACTCAATATGTAATCATCTTCAGATCTACCTTTTATATAACACACAATCTGTTATGATACGTTGGTGAAATAAGAGTGGACTGGTTACATGTTTCAAGAAGTTCCATGGCACAAACATCTGGTACAACTGTTTATCAATTAGCACATAGTTAAACAACCCTTCAAAGAGAAATCCGAATGCAATTGTGAAACCTTTGAAAGCAAAGAACTCTATGCTTTTACGAGTCAGCAGGACTTTTTCTTGTGTGTGTGTGTGTGTGTGTGTGTGTGTGTGTGTGTGTGTGTGTGTGTGTGAGACGCACGCACGTGATGGAGCTTGAGCTCTTCAGCTCAAGGCTACCATCCTACCCTTGAGCCAAGCCCCATTCCTGTTTTCTAGAGGTTAATTGGAGATAAGAGTCTCAGGTCCTTTTGTGCCCAGGCTGGCTTTGAACCTTGATCCTCAGATCTCAGCCTCCTGAGTAGCTAGGATTACAGGTGTGAGCCACCGCACCTGGCAAGACTTTTTCATTTCTTAATGCTATAAAGGGTATGAAGATATGTTTTCCTTCATGAGACATGAACAAATGGTAATTCCATTCAAATACATGATGTGAACAAAATGAGATACAGCCTGAGTGATTTTCCACCACAGCATAGGTACTCAGAAAAAGGCATTCCTTTTCCTTCTGTCTGGCACAGGAAAACAGAGCTCTTAGTTCTGTTCTACCCTCACCTTTAAGGACTCCGGGATGTGCTTTCTCAAGGACTTCTCCAGCATCTGCAGCTTCTGTGGACTCTGCAAATGGAACATCTTGGCACCTAATGTGATGACAATGGCGAAAGAGTGAGAAAGTGTTTGGACTGACAGGACTCAATACCAAGAACTGGAAGTATGATCAACTACAGGCATTTATTTATCACAGCTCTGGAGATTGAGAAATCCAAGATTAAAAGACTCTCATCCCTTTAAGCACCATGATTATCAAGAAGGTGAAACAGGCTCCTATCTGGAGTATGGATACTAGTGGAAGGGAACGAGGAAACGGAGTGGAAGATGGTGAATATAGACAAAATACTTGACACACATGTATGTGAATGAAACGTTGAAGCTTGTTGAGGTTCATTTGGGAAGGGGAAGGAGAGAGACTGATGGGAAGGGAAGAATGGATCAAGGTTCATTATACGTATATGAACATGTCAACACAAAACCTCTAGTTTAACCAATCAGCGGCAACTTTAAAACCATATGCAGTGTTTGTCTGTCTGAGTTTTCTCATAGCTCATTGAGTTTCTTTAAGAGGATTACTGTGATTTATTTTTTGTCTGACAGTTTATGGATATCAGTTTTCGTTATGGGGCAGTTGGCGGGGCTTTATTAGCTTCATTTGATGGTATCCTGTCTTTCTGGATTTTTAGTGATCTTTGTGGGTTTGCACTGGTATCTGTTATGTTTGAAGAATCCATCATGCCTTTCAGCTCTTTCAGAGAGGATTTGGCAGCTACTTTTCTCTTCCAAAGTCCCAAGATGGACAGGACCACCTCTGAAAGATAATTGAGGTGGGCTAGAGCTGGGTATTGGGTTTGGTCCTGTGCCACAGTTGGCCTTTGTCGTTAAGGATCCTGCTATAAGAGATGAAGACTCCTTGAAAGAGGGCTTTTCTACAGACCTGCAAACAGATAGGGCTGGGAGCAAGTCCACAGAAAGATGTAACGCAGTATATGAATCTGAACCCAGTCTGTGTTTAGTGGCCCTGCCAGCAGGCACAAGCTTGTCATCTCAATGTGGTTTTCCTTAGTCATCGGCTCCGATCTGGGCTTACAACCTAATACTTTTGATCTCAGAGTTGCAAGGTCACTTTTATTCATCGAGGATTGCAAAACCTGTGTTTGTGGAAGGCAAAAAGACTGGAGATACCCAAACATTTTGTCATCTCTCTGACATGACTGCATTTTGAAACTCAGTCACCAGTACTGAAACATATCAAGTATTGTATAGGTATGTCAAGACAATTTGATAATTCTTTCTTGTTGATACGTTGAGATACATTTGTGGAGTTTTGGGTGCTGAGTAGATTTCATATTCCTAGGATAATCCCCATTTGATTTCGAGATAGTGATCTTTCTGAGTCTATGTTCTATGATTTTTGTTAAACATTCATGCACTTGTGTCAACTAGGGACACCGATATGTGATTTTATTTGCTTTTTACCTGGCTTTGGTAGAATAATTATTACAGTTAGGAAACATGACTTGAGAAAGTGTTTCATCTTCCTTTATTTTCTTGAGAAAGAATAGTATTTCTTCCTCCATTTTCTTCATTCAGTATTGATATTAGTCCGTTTTCAAGTATTAGTTACTTATAGTAACAAGGGCACCTAACACTGGAAAAGAATTTTCTTTCCTTTTTTTCTTTTTGTCATGGAATTCAAATGTATTAATAGGTCACCTTAGTATATTCTTTTTCTGTCCTATTTTACATGTATATACATGTAGCCAGGGGGTTGTTATAATTAAGCAAAATTCCATGGTCTTCAGCTTAAATAGTAAACCATATTTTGTGTAAGAGTACATTACACTTATTTGGTTTACAGTTATTTAAATATACAATCTTAGCCTATATTATGTCATATATTAGATTGCTATTTATCCAATGTATCTTCAACTTTGCATGCTTTTTGCCAATGCCTCCCCATAGAAATACTTTACTTAAAGCCGGGCACGGTGGCTCAGGCCTGAACTCCTAGTTTACTCATGATTCAGAGATCTGAGGATCATGGTTCAAGGACAGCCCAGCTTTGAACCTGAGACTCTTATCTCCAATTAACCTCTAGAAAATGGGAAATGGGGCTTGATTTAAGAGTAGGGCGATAGCCTTGTGCTGAAGAGCTCAAGGACAGTGCCCAGGCCCAGTTCAAGCCCCATGAACCACTAAATAAATAAATAAATAAATAAAGCCAGAATTCTATCACTTGAGCCACACACCACTTCCAGCTTTTTTCTATGTATGTGGTACTTAGGAATTGAAGCAGGGTCATCGTGCATGCTAGGTAAGCACGTTAGCTCTAGGCCAAACTCCCGGCCCTATATTCTGTTTTTGAGATGGAGGTTTGCCAAGCTTGACCAGGTCTAGCCTCAAACCATGATCCTCCCCCTTCTCTCCCATCTCTCCATGTACTTTTTACTCTTTCACTGTCTGGTTTCTACAGTAAAATCCTTTCCCTCTTTCCTAGTTCTGGTGATCTATGTCCTTTTCATCTCTATTTTTTAACAGAGCTCTTCACATTCAGCTCTATTATGTTTGGACCCACAAAATAATTTGCCATGGGAGGGTATCCTATGCACTGGAGATGGGGTATCAGACTTCCCAGCCCTCTCTAGGTGAATCATGTGGTAACACATCTCCTCTCAGTGTAGAAATGTCTGGGGACATTTGTCCTTGAGAGTCTCAAAATATTAGAGACAAGTCTGACATTTTCTCTAGAATTATCTACATTCTATCTAAAAGAAAGTTATACATAAGCATAAGAAGAAAAGTGATTTTGAAGCCAACCTTGTGAATGACTATAATGCCCCATATCATATGAGGCCAATCACATGTGAGCATGCAAACACAGAGATTCACTGGGAAAAAAACACTAAAAAAAGCAAGCATGCACATATACACAATAAAAAATAAAAGCAAGAAGGAAACATGATGCCAGAATGACAGAGTTCTAGAAGTAAAGAATCTGCACAAATAGGAGGATTTTGTATTGTCACGAGGCAAAGTGCATTGTGGATATTGGACAATTTACTCAGGTCCTGGAAATGTGTCCGGGGAAAACAGTTCAGGGAACATAAAATCTATAACAAAATCCCTACATCTGCTTCAAAAACCTGATTATTATTATTATAAATATTATGATTATGATGTAATTGTCTCAATTCTAAGTAAACTTTTTAGCAAAATATAATACATACATCTGTAAAAGAATATTAAAATAAAAGAAGAAAATTAAACAATACATGGTTTGACTAGATTATGGAAGTATTTGTTTATACAAGTATTTAATATTCCATATGCATCAGAAAATGGAAAGAAACATCAGGTTAAAGGGAAAAACCCCCAAACTTTATAAAGTACCAGATGATGACATTGTTGATAAAATCGTTTAAATTAAGCTTTTCCAGACAATTGGATTGAACAACAAATCTAGTCTATATTATTCTTCATATCTCTCTATACAATTTGCCTTATTAGAATAAGGTACTTCACTTTCCCAGGTAACACTTATGCAGCCTTTCTTAGCATGTCTCCTAACAGGGCAGAGAGAACATTATCTGCATATTGTCTGCACATGGCATCCACTAAATAAATATAACCCAGGTTGGCATTCTTCCTTGCATGTGTTGTTACCTTTCCAGGCCCCAGACAAGTCCCCAGACCTCCCTCTACTGCTTATCTGTTTAGAATGGAAACCTGCCTCATTCCATCAAGACCTCTCCCCCAATCCATACTACTGGGTGCAAATATGTTTCTAATTCAATGCACCTCCTTTCCCAGTGCCTAAGTCTCCATCACTTTCTCCAGCAACTTTCTATCTACAATCACCAACACCATGTCATTTTCCCCCACCTCGCTGAGTGAGGAGAAGGGTAGAGTCCCAAAGCAGTGCTTCTACCTACGAGCAAAGAGGAGTCCTTTCCTGGAACTGTCCACACAGTGTCTCCGAAGACTTAATCACAAACCAGACTGTGAAAAGATGTGATTGTCTCTTTATTCAGATACGTAGAACTAGGATTGCTCCGTTTACAGATATCTGTAAATATTTTACAGGTATCCCTAAGTAAAAGGTTTTTATGTGGACCTTGCACTTCAAAAATGAAAAAAAAAATCTGCTGGCTAGTGTTAGTTTCATTGGCAACACTTGGTCCCAGCCACAACCAAAAAACACATTTTTCCTACCTGGAATGGATGAGTTATATTTGTCACCATGCTGGATTTTTTTAATATGAAGAAGGAATTGTGCCACTTTTCAGGACTTTGAATATTTCAGTTCTTTTCTGGTTTTTCAGATTATTTAGTAATCTCATGGTAGGTAGAAGAATAAGAACCCAGTTTTGCTTATACAGAGGTGGACAAGCACAGTGTTCTAGAAAGTTTTGTTTTTCTTCTAGATTCAGCCTTGTCTCTACAACAGTGGTAAGCCAAGTACAATATACTTCTGTCATAAAGGTTTCTTGTAAACTAGTCACATCATTTATTCATATATTTCACATAGCTGGTTTGATCCAGCATCCTAAAATATTTCCTCCCTGGATCCTTCAAAAAATCACTTTCTAACAGGAGGGAGAAATCAAAAGAAAGGGTGACATTGACCAAAAAAGAAATGTACTCATTACTTAACTTACGAAATGGCACCTTAATGACAATAAAATCGTATTTTTTTAAAAAAAAATCAAGTGGAGAGAAGAAGGGAAGACCACAGTCATGAATTCAACGTGTATCCTACAAAACTAAAAAGAGTGAGGGAAGGGGTGAGTAGGGAAGAGATGGGTGAGATTACTGAAAGGGCTGACATTGGTTAAGATGTATTGTGTTAGTAAATGGCGTTGTTAAATGGGACCTCCTTTGTACAACTTCTTAAAATAATTTAAAACGATCACTTTCTTACTCTGTCCTAACATTTACCTCCTGGAACTCAGATCACCTTGTGGCTTTATCATGGACAAACACAGAAATATCTCCTTCAGAAAAGGAGGCAGAATTCCTATAGGAGGTAGGCACAGTTCCCTGCTTCAGTAGACTTTCTGTGACAACAGAGAGAAGACATTTCAGTCCCTCCACCCTGGCCACCAGGCTCTTCCTCCTTCACCCACCAACCTACAAAAGTCTCGCACTCAGTCATGGACTAGAGGGAACCCCCCTGGCCTGTTAGTGGCTATGCTGACTTCTTCTCCTCTTTACATGGCAATGGTTTCAGATACGTTTGGTGTGAAACCATGGACATTTGGTTGCGATTGCCAGATTACAGATTCCCACAGGTGTGAAAAGCACACAAGACCAACCCATTACTCTTAAACTGTGAAAGTCAAAAGCTATAAAGGTGTTTGATAGGACTATTCAGATTGAAGGGTTGTGTTTTATGTTATCTAATAGAAAGAGGAAGCTAGATGGCCAACTTCAGTTCCTCAAAGGGATCTGATATACCTGGGAAGCCATGTAGACCAGCCTTTGGTTGTCCTTGATCCTTTCAGAATGGCTGAACTTGAATGAGACACATGATCTGGTTGATAAATAAGATTTTATAACAAGCTTGCTAAGGTCTTACTGAAAAGATTTGACAAAAACCATCCAACCCCGTAAATATCTATCAGACCTTCCTGAAGTGCAATGCTGACTCGAATTATCATTAAAAATAACAATAATCTTAACTAGTCTCAACTGAATAGATAGCCAACCCAGTACTGAAGAGCTGAATTTTTTTTTTCCAGTCCTGGGCTTGAAGCTCAGGGCCTGAGCACTGTCCTTGGACTTTCTCAAGGCTAGAGCTCTCCCGCTTCAGCCTCAGCACCACTTCCGGCTTTTTTCTATGTATGTGGTATCGAAGAATCGAACCTGGGTCTTCATGCATGCTAGGCAAGCACTTTAACCATTAACACAGAATTACACTCACAATTCAATCAAAGTACCACTTTCATTTTAAAAGTCACCTTAAAATTTCTATTCCCATTTTAGATTCCAGTCATTTAAATTCTTGGCATTTCGTACATATCTTATTGAAAATAGTATCTTTTTTTCTGACAAACCCAATTTGGTACATAATCATTCAACAGTGCTATTTTTTTATTGTTGAATAGTATTTCAATGCACGAGTTTGAGTGTCCATTGTCCTATTGAAAGGCCCTTGGGTTCTTTCTAGCTTTATGTGATTGGGAACAAAGTAGTATTTAACACGAATATTCACATCTTTGTGTGGCTGAACACGAATCCTCTTTACCTCATAAAGCATGAGTTCAACAGTTTGAACAGTTAACCCCGATAATAAATTAAAATTGTTAACAATTGTTGGTCCATTTTCTCTTTGTGTCTTAGGATGAGTTAGAATGCAACACCTCTTTAACAACCCCTGCCAAGAAAATGCTGAATGAACAGAAAGATGTTCTCTGTTGGGAAACATAGTTGTCATCCTTCCCTTCATGAATGGTTAACTACAGTGTTCACCTTCACTGGTTAAACTGTTCAGCTTCACTGGCTAACAGGGCAAAGATTCTGTTATCAAATTTAAGTTCAGTTGACCTTTAACACACATTCAACCTGAGTAAGTGTTGGAATATAGGAAAATCCTCTTTCTCATGAAGCAAGAAAGGTAGAAGCAGCCATACTTTTCTTTTTCCTCTCCATTTCTCAGGTGTCAATTGATATTATGGTCTGAAAAGTCTCCTTACTGAAGTGGTCACTATGCTCCTTACTGCAAGAGTTGCTTCTTCTATCTTCCCATAATCTTTTAAATAAAACTCTTTCTTTTCCAAATCAGAAGTGGTTTCATCTTTAAAACTAATTTTGGTACCTGAGCATGCCTATGGCTCATGCCTGCAATGCTAGCTACTCAAGGGACTGAGATCTGAGAATCACAGCCAGTCAGGCCAAAAAAAAAAAGTGTATGAGATTTTTACCTCCAATTAACTACCAAAAAAGCTAAAAGTGGGTCTGTGGTTCAAGTGGTAGAGAGAGCAGAAAGGTTCAGGGACTCTGCCAGTCCCAGCACTGGCATATATATAACACGTGTGTGTGTGTGTGTGTGTGTGTATCCATTATATGTGTGTATGTTTGCAAAGCATTCATGGCATTATATATATATGTGTGTATATATATATGTAAAGCATTCATAGCATAAAAAGATACATTATCAATATTAAAGGAAAACCAAATTGAATGGAATGTGGATTTTCTTGTGTAGTCTTAGAGAATAAGATATATTTCATAGGCCTCCTTGGCACAGGTCAAAACTTTCTTAATAAGGACCAAGAATCACAACAAATCAGAGAAAGGCTGGATAAGTGGGACTGCATTAAACTGCAGAGCTTCTGTATGGCAAAGGACATAGCTACTAAACTAACCAGGAAGCCTACAGAGTGGGAGAAGATCTTCACCAACCAAACAACGGACAAAGGCCTCATATCTAAAATATATCAACAACTCAAAAAATTGAATCACTCCAAAACTAACCTCCAAAGTAACAACCATCCCATTAAAAAATGGGCCAAAGACTTAAAGAGAGTCTTCTCTGAAGAAGAAACAAAAATGGCCTATAGACACATGAAGAAATGCTCAACATCTCTGGTCATAAAAGAAATGCAAATCAAAACAACTCTAAGATTCCACCTCACTCCAGCTAGAATGGCCAGGATCAGGAAAACGGATGACAACAGATGCTGGAGGGGATGTGGCCAGGAGGGATCAGTACTACACTGTTGGTGGGAGTGCAAACTCATTCAACCACTATGGAAAGCAGTGTGGCAGTTCCTCAAAAGACTAAACATAGAACTCCCCTATGACCCAGCAATTCCACTACTTGGCATTTACCCAACCATCCAGAAACAAGGACATACTAAACCCACTAGCACAACAATGTTCATTGCAGCACTATTCACCATAGCAAAGATATGGAACCAACCTAGATGTCCCTCAGTTGATGAGTGGATCAACAAGTTGTGGTATTTGTACACAATGGAATTCTATGCTGCTGTCAGAAAGAATGACATCGCCCCATTTGTTAGGAAATGGAAAGACTTAGAAAAAATCATATTAAGTGAAGTAAGCCAGACTCAAAGGAACTTAGGCTCAATGGTTTCCCTCATTTGTCATAATCAGTAGAAACCTTGGGCTCTACTTGCAGAGATTTGCAATAGAGCAAAATCTTGATACATAAGGACATATAATGTGAAGCTAATTGAAAGGACCTCCAGGATAGTGAAACAAAAGCCATATAATGAATGATTGTTGTCTTAATGTACTATGTTGTCTCTCATCTCCTTTGCTGTCCCTTGGTTATCTCATATTGGTATAGTATCTCACTTTGTTATCTGATATATTGAATTTATTTGTATTTGGATATTTGAAATTTGATAGGGAAGGGGGGAAAACCAAGATGGGTGGGGGGTGTGGGGGGGGAGGGAAACGGGTACCAAGACATGTGAAAGGGTATCAATGTATGTGAATTAATGCACCTTCTATCTGGCAAATATCATGTAACCCTTTTACTAATTACAATAAGAAAAAGATATATTTCATTGTTTCTCAAAATCAGGAGTTCTCAAAAATCAGTGTTTCTTGAAATAAACATGGTCCTGGACTGGCAATAGCAACAACACTGAGAAACGCCCTAGAAATGTAAGGTGTAGGGCTGGGAGTTTGGCCTAGTGGTAAGAGTGCTTGCTTGCCCAGCATGCAGGAAGACCTAGGTTCATTTCTTCAGTATCACATACATAGAAAAAGCTAGAAGTGGTGCTGTGACTCAAGTGGTAGAGTTCTAGCCTTGAGAAAGTCCAAGGCCAGTTCTCAGGCCCTGAGTTCAAAGCCCTGGGACTGGCTGGGCGCCAGTGGCTCAAACCTGTAATCTTAGCTATTCAGGAGGCTGAGACCGAGGTTCAAAGCCAGCCTGGGCACAAAAAGTCCCTGAGACTCTTATCTCCAATTAACCACCAGAAAACTGGAAGTGGCGCTGTGGCTTAAGGGGTAGGGTTGAATTGAAGAGCTCAGGGACAGCGCCCAGGCCCAGAGTTCAAGTCCCACTACGGACAAGAAAGAGAGAAAAGAAAGAAGGGAGAGAAGGAGAGAGGGAGGGAGGGAGGGAAGTGTAGGGCATGAGTGCAGTGGGGAGGGAATAAACAAGCAAAGAGGTCAATCTGATGAAAGCGGTGTAAATGAATGTGTGAAATACCACAGTGAAATTCTTTGAATACCTTTCTCTTCTTTTTCTGCTGTCTTTCACTTTTTAAAAATTTTGTTCTGATACATTTGTTCTCTCAAATGTACTGCATTTATACACTGATGCAGTATAATGAAACCTCTTTACCACTACTAGTATTACCAGTATCACTCAATCATTAATATTGTCAGTCATATTCACAGCGTTAGCAGCAGTTAGTAAAGTTCAGTAATAGAATAGAAGAATCCTGCAGAGGTAAGGGATGTGGGTGGGATTTGCATTCTCATTTGAATACAAAGTCTTAGGACTTCCACCACTTGGATAGGATTGTGGAAATAGTTTATTACTATAGTCTCAAAAGTTTATTGGGAAATTTCCTTAAAAATGGAATTTGGGATTGTTTCTATATGCCTTCCTTCACTAATTAAATTGACTTGAATTTGCTTGCTTCAGAAAAAAAAATTTTTGTTCTGAGACTGGGACTCCAACTTGGTACCTTCCACTTCACTCATTGGTGGGAACTCTAACAGCTGAGCCATAACAATAGAGGGACAAGTCAAGCACACATGCAGCAGTGGTACCCACTCGACATTATGTTGAGCATGAATTATTCAGCTTGTGGGAGGGGACAGGAGGGAAAACCCAGGAGAGAGAGAGAGGGAAGGGGGGGGGCATTGCCCACAAAGAAATGTACTTCTTACCCCACCTATGAAACTGTGAACTCTGTGCAGCACCCTTTCTAATAACAACTTCAAAAATTAAAAACCACCACCCCCACCAACCATCAGTGAGGGATGGTGCTTCTAGAACCTAGTGGGTAGATACAGCTAACATCTTCCCATTTCCTGGTCACCCCCACAACACAATACTAATGCATCCACCATCTCCATTGCACCATGCTTGATAAAATACTGCACCACACCAAATTTCCAGTTCATGACTGCCTAGGAAACAAAACCTCAGCCACTGTTTGGGGAGTGGGTAAGAGCTGCACGGGACTAATTCCATAGATTCATCTCAGCCTTGGGTAGAACAGAACAGAACATGTTTTAAATACAGGTCCCAACTTTCCTTCATGCCAGAGAAGTCCACTTCTCTGGAAGTGTCCTAGCAAACCTGCCTCACCCTCTAATATCTCTCCTGTTATTCCCACCACTGGCACATGCCTTCTTGACACAAGTATCTGAACTTCACAGAGCCAAGCATCTGGGAGCAACATGGAAGATTCCATGAAGATTTTTTACTGTCCTCCCTTCTCCCTCAATAATTGTCTTTCTCTGTGGGTCTGGGCGCTCTCATTTTCTTACCCTCCGCACGTTTACCATGTTCTGCTCAGCATGCACTTGTATAATCAAGCTCGAAACCTGACCACTGGAAAGTTACTGGATGTTAGGAGACCCAGCCTTTAGAAGTGACCCACAGACTGCCTTTCCCTGGTGTGGGAGTTAGGAAAGAATTTGTAGTAAATGTGTCTAGTAACTGTCCTTGGTATGTCATGTAAATTCTGTCTCGTGTAATATCTCAAATCACTTGTGTTTATGTGTCTAGCATGCTGACCACCTGCTGATCTCAAAAGAAGCCACAGGGAGAGAGAAGAGTATATCCTAATGGCCAGAAAATATTAGTTCTTCATCCCCACCCATGGGCGAGGGGCTCTAGGGAAGGAATTAGGAACATGGTATAGCCAATGAAGGAATGTCATGGAGATTGTAGAAGGAGGAGGATCTAGACCAGATTCAAGTGTTGAGGAAGCACCTTCAGCAACCATCTAAATGCAGGACTCATCTTGGTTTATTTAGACCACTCAACCCAAGCCCAGAAAGCACCCACTCCTTTGCTGTTGATTAACATTTATTCTTTTTATCTACCATCCACTTCTCCAATTCCATGCCCAGGCACAAAACCACATTGCCTTGTGTTCTGAGACCACTTCACAGAGGAGAGCAGACCCACTGGTTCCAATGAGATGGCATAAGGATATGATGCAGAGCATCGCTCATTTTTTGCATTGCTTTGTTTTTCCGGTCTGTGTGAGAATAGGAAGGAAAGCCAAGTTTGTTCAGAGTCTGCACCTGTGAATAGACAACATAGGACACCAGGCCCTGGGCCCGGTACTCGAGCAGGGTGCCTCCCATTCGTATCTCTCCAGTCTGGTCCATTAGCGTCCAGGACACGGGGGTTCCCTCTGGTCCCAAGACACAAGAGCTTGGGAAACTCCGTATGCATTGCTCGATGAACTTCTGGCTTTTCTCATTGCCACCGAAAGACCAAAACTGATTCACCATGGCCGCGTGAGTAGCATCCAAGGAAGAGAGCTTAAACATGTCTTGATTACTATGGAGAATTCAAGAATAAAACACAATATATGACTGTAAGAGTGTGTATTTGTTCTGACCTCTACTAGATTGAACGACAGAGTAGGGGAGTCAGCAAATGGTGAGTCCTGCAGTATGGAAGACGAGACAGGAACATAAAGTTTTTGTGAGAAGGATGGTGGTGAAGGCTTTTAAATAGGCAGGAGCCTAGTCTGAATTTTACCCTTTGTTTCAATGCCAGTCCTGAGGCTTGAACTCAGGGCCTCACATTCTCACTTGGCCCTTTCCTCTCAAGGCTGGTGATCCATCACTTGAGCCATCCCTCTAGTGAGGCTTTTTGTTGGTTAAATGGAGTTAAGTGTCTCCATAGACTTGGATAGGTATGAACTACCAGCCTGTCTCTGAGTTACACTTTTTACAAAGATTATTTTGAGCGGGGCACTGGTGGCTCACACCTGTAATCATAGCTTCTCAGGAGGCTGAGATCTGAGGACCATGGCCCAGAACCTTTATATTCTGATTGTTAGAAAGCCAGATCGAAGAAACTAGGGAGGGATAGTGGGAGAATAGTGAGAGGATTATTACTAGTATGGGTGGATTTCATCAAACTCACATGGCCTTTGGCTTGCCACCAGTGGGTGGTAGATTCTTTGTATCCAGCAAAGAAGGAATCAGTTTGTTAACTGTCTCTGACGTCATATACAGAAGGTTATTCGAATAGCGGATTTTGAAAGATTTAATGCTCGCAAAGTTTTGTATCACTTCATTCAGGCTGGACTGCGTACCTAGATGTATAAAGCAACACATTATGGGCTTATAAGGAGACACATAATGGTTTAAATCCATTCCAGGGAAAAACTTTCCAATAGAGGAGAAGAAAGTGTCATTAGATTTAAAGGAAAAAAACACTTGCCATAAGTGCTACTACTATATAAATCATCACATAGTTAGGATTTGTACAGTTTTCCTGTCATGCATAAATTAAAAAAAGAACACATCGTTCAAAGTCATATTGTTAGTGGCAAGTCAAAGGCTAGAACTAAGTTTTCTGGGCTACATAAGCATGTCATTTTACAAGAGGTTTATCTTGTGTGATTGCTGTTCTTCATGTACTATGTTATTTCTTTTTCTTTTTTTCCCCCTTATGGTTAATTTCATGTGGTTACTGAATCAAACTTTGTTACCTGGTATATTGTATATACCAAGCATATTTGTTTATTTGAAATAGGCAAGGGAAGGGAGCAAAGATGATTGGGAGGGGGTGAGGGGAGGGTAATGGGGCCAAAACATGAGGAGTATCAATATGTGAGAAGTAATGCATCCTGATGAATGTAACTGTAACCCCTCTATATATTACCCAACAATAAAATTAAATTTAATTTAAAAGTCAAGTAATTTTGATCAACAAAGAGGAGAAGTTATTTTTTAAAAATGGTAGCTAGTGCCTATTGAATATCTACTGAGCTGGATTCTCCATGTGATAGATTATTGCAGTAATAACTTACAACTTAACGCTGTCTCTTATAGCCACCCCTGGGGTACTTGGGCTGGGTGCTTGCATTCACCAGTGCAACAGTAATTGTAAAAATGCAGGTAGATCCCTAAAAGTGTTGCACTTTGGGACTTTCCCTGTTTTATTCCATTGGTAATCTTGAGACCCACATTATTAAAATGGGCCTATGC
This sequence comes from Megascapheus bottae, assembly GCF_031878675.1. Lineage (NCBI taxonomy): Eukaryota > Metazoa > Chordata > Mammalia > Rodentia > Geomyidae > Megascapheus > Megascapheus bottae. Next base: position 8,508,595 of record NC_143524.1, on the reverse strand, counting down.
TAGCTTGCTGGGGACATGCATGATCATCATGCGTTCATCACCACCAACCACCATCACTGACTGACAGATGTGTGAGGGAGACCATGACAAGGCAATCAGGACCTACCTGTCCCATCAACTCATGCTGCATAAATCTATCCTGAACTTATACCAAAGTTATCAGCAGGGAAACTGCCTATGAACAATTAATTGTGATGCTTGTTATGAAATAGTTACTAACTGGAACCTGCTAGATAATAAACATCAAACTCGTCCTCTTCATGAGATTACTTAATTTTTCGGGTGACTTTGTTTTAGATATTGTGTTAGCTTCAGTTACAATCCTTGTTTTTACATATGTCAAGAGCATGAGTCACTTCGATAGAGTCATACATGAAGACACTGTCATAGAGAGCACACTTGTAATCATGACAGTGACTGTGACCTGGGAGGTGAGCTGGGATACAACGAGCTGCCATTCTTTCTAGGAATGGAAGGACAGAGGAGAATCACTGTTCAAACACCCAGTCAAGCTATAGACTCTGGATGTAGCTGAAAAGAAGGCCATAGACTCTTGGGAATTTTTGTGCCTCTGTATGGAGCCCATTCTTTGCGATATTTGAAGAATCTACACACACACACACACACACACACACACACACACACACACACACACACACACACTTTGCAGATAGAGATGAAGCTTAATCTGAACATGGATTGCCAGATGTGGATTTAAAGCTTAGCAGAAAGAAATAACAAATCCCATAGAGAGAGGTAGGAGTACATCATGTGTGAACCCATACACACCTGGTTCCCTCTACTTACTTTGAATCTGAAGGTGCTGCCTCCAGTTGATGACTCCTGGAGAGTCAAGGAATTCCTGACAATTTTGAGGGTCCTTGGAGTAGATCTGGTAAGTATTGGTGTATTGATCACAGTCATCTGTCATCGCCTGCAATCATTTGGAAAAGGAGAATGAAATACCTTCCTCCTAATTTACAATTGTATTGCTAGCTCCATTATACATTAGGTAACAAAACTATTGGGACTTGCATTGGTAGAATTCTTTTAGAATGCATTTAAGTTATGAGATGAACATCAGGGATTGGAACATTCAAAGCAGGATGGAGAGTTTTAGAACAAGACTATCCACTATGCATATACTGTATGAACTTTTCAAATCAAAGTCACAGCTATGTGTTAGTCCTCCTCACCCTGAAGAAGAGAAAAGTAGCGGATGAAGGGAAAAGTTTATAATTCAAAGGCTAGAAGAGTACACCAACTGTGGTCATGCTGGTATTAAATTTCATACATTTGACTCTGCATTCAAATCTCTAGCTATGTATAATAAAAACCAAAACCAAAGACACAAATGAATTGGAAATGCTTTCTTTGAAAAAAATGGTGTGAAATATATTTGCAAGAAAAACAAGCTGTCCTAGGGAGCAGAGGGAAGAGGAAAGGCAAATGGAAACAGTGAAGGAGGGTGAATATGATTGAAATACTTTCTTTGCATATATGAACACAGAACAACAGAACCTGTTGAAATCGTTTTAGAAAGGAGAGAGAGATGGTAGAGATGGTGTGTTTGATCAGGATACAGGCAATGAAATCTCCCTTTGTACAGCTAATGTGTACTAATTTTCAGAAAAATCTTTGAAAACAAGGTCATGAAGTTTAATGTTTGAATTGCATTAACTACATCCTTTCATCCATGTAAAGGCTTTCTCCTTGTTGCATTTGGAAATTCCAGCCTTCTAACAGCACTTTGTAGCAACCCTGTTTTGCTACATTGCTCTGTGTCATATTTTTATATTTTTTAAATAGTTTTGCTCTTTCCAGGATCTCCAATTTGAATGTACACATTCCCTTGTCAACCTCACCAAAAAAAATGAATTTACCTAAAAGATAAAGCCTGCATGAAATCTCCACCAAGTAGAGTCTCTGACATTATCCTGAATCCTGTCTCCAACTTTCTACTGTTTAATCCCCTTTTGTTAGACCTTTTCTATACCTTGTACAGATTCTGTTCTTTCCTACATCAAGTTGAAAATCACCTGTTCCATGATCTTTTCTTCTAGAATATAATGAAGACAAGGACTTTGTGTTTGTGCCACTACTGTGATTTAATTTTGTATCCACAGGCATTTGGTAGGTACATAGCAGAAATGAATAAGGAGCACATTTGTTCCTCAACTAGCACTTACCTGCTCTTGAGGGCGGATGACCACGGTGTTAAAATCAGGCCATTTGTCTACGATGGCCTTTAGCTTGAAGGGGTTTCCATGGTTTATGTGGAAAACAGTACCATATACCTGAAGGACCCCAGGGAAGGGAAAGAGAAGTTTATTAAGAAGGAATGTCAAAAATATCTGTTCAACAAGAAATTCTTCTAAGAAACTGCCATATTGTGTGATAGAAAAGAGCTATGTCGATCATCTAGATTCAACAGTCTCCATGTACGACTCTTCATTTTCAACCTTAATTTGATAGGAGCTTTCTTTCTTCTTCAATGTGAATCATAAGACAAGGAGTAAGGATTCCAATAAACTCAATCTTACTCTCTTGGAGGATTCAATTGTGTTTCCAATCCTTTTCTTTCTAAGCGTTCTCTTATTCATAGCCAGAGACATACAACTTAAAATAATCAAATGACCCAGACATGTTATTTTCCCCATTGAGCAAATGTATGCATTTTATAGGACATGTGGTATATAGTAGAATCTGGAAATGATTTTCTTTTAAATGAACCTACCAACCAGAAACTTATACCTAGATTTTACTTTTACTTTTTTATTGTTGATGAAGTACAAGAGCAAGAATTTGAATCTACTTAGTTTCTTGCCTGGTTCAAGATGAAAGCATTTGTGTTATAGACCGTATTCAATCCGAAGATGTGTGATCGATTGCAATGAGGTTAAGAAACATACTAGCAACTTGCCTCTCAACAGCTCAATATACGCTAAGTTCAGAGCAATTGGGAAATTGCAGCACAAATAGAAATCAATCTAATGTCAAGGACGCCTGTGTGATGGTTAACCTCTTGCCTGGCAAATGTTCTAGTAGAGTGAATAGATTAAAGAATAATATGTAGCTTCAGCTGGTTTTGGAGGAAATCTCTGGGCAAATTTCAAGTACATTTTTTAGTCAGCACCCAGACCTTTAAAAAATGCATGCTCAGATCATTCCTCTACAACTCATGACTGGTGGGATATTGGTCCAATAACTCATCATCCTTCTTCTTGATTTTTTTTCCTCCTTTCCTGGGACTTGAACTCTAGGTCTGGTTGCTATCCCTGAGCTTTTGGTACTCAAAGCTAACACTCTACCACTTGAACCACAACACCACGTCCTACTTTTTGGAAGTTCATTGGAGATAAGAGTCTCATGGACTTTCCTGCCTGGTCTGGCTTTGAATCATGATCCTCAGATTTCACCCTCCTCAGTAGCTAGGATTACAGGCATGAGCCAGTAGCTCCTGGCAGCCTCCGTGTATTTTTTTAAATCAACGATAAGGACTTAATACCAAATATCAAGTAGAGAGTTCTGTAAATTCAATGGGAAAAATTAATGGGACAGTTACTGGCTCAGTAAAGGTGCAACATAAATGTGAAACTCATTTCCCCCCTTTCCACAGCAAGTTTGCCTTGGTTTCCCACAGCATTTCGTCATTGTTGTTGGCACCTTTAAGGACTCAGGAAGACTCTTCACCAAAGCTTTCTCCAGCATCTGCAACATCTGGGCACCTTGCAATGGAAACATGGTGGAAGGAAATGCCTCCGCCTACAGATAACCAAGGAACATCCGGGAATGAGAAGAACTGGAGTGGATACAGCCTCCAGAGTCTATGTGAAGGGCCAGGTTCTTTACTGGGTCTTCCTGGACATCCTCACTATGTCTGAGGAGAGACAAGATGGGGGAGAGGGGCCACAAAGCACAAAGATCTCTTTCTCACTGCCCATGCTTACCCTGGAAAGAACTGCAGCCATCCGTTTTCACTTCAGATTCACACATCTACTTTAAAGACAAATGTCCTCTTGAATTGGAGTTGCTATGCATGATTAGTTACTCCTTTAGGATCAAGCTATGTAACCCCAAGAACCCTGCATTCATGGAACTTTCGTGAGCAATACATGGTGTGCATACAACGTGCTTTGCACAGCTTCAGCTATGTAGAAAGCACTGGTCACATTGCTTATTTTATTACTAGGATTTCTCCTTCTTTTCCTCACTTGGGTTAAAAATGCTGAGGACTGTTTGAATGAACCTTTTTTCTTAAGTACTGAAGAGTGAACCCAGCCCTGTGCTTTCTACATAAGCTTTCTGTCACTTGAGCTATGTTTCCTAGATAAGCTATCAATAACTTGGTCCAGTCCAGCCTCAGACTTGTGTGGGCCCTCTTGCTTCTGCATTTTGGGTCACTCAGGTTACAGGGGTCCATCACCTGTAATGCAAGGCCTTAACTTTACGACATGGATATCTTCTAAACATAGATGATTGACCCTTTCTTAACATGATTACTAGATCATATTGAAAGCACTGCTTTTGTCCTGCCACTGGGGCTGGCAGTATTTCTCAGCCCAACTGCATCTGTCAGCCTCATTCTCAGATCTGTGATACAGATTGGACAAATTAGTAGGGAATACGCAAACAACACCTTTAGTTATTTGGGGGGTGATGATAGAGTCTTAAAGCTCATGCCTGGGCCACCCTGACAATGCAATCCTCAAAGCATTTATATAAAACATACAGGCATAGTACATAGTACATATGAGGATCTGATAAAGCATTAAAGTAGATTTGGAAAATGCAACATAGAGAGTCTAAATAAAAATTCTAAAGAGAATATAGGTAAACAAAAATACATTGGTGCTGGAATTGTGGGTGAACAAGCAATATCATAAAATGAGCTTATATGATGTAAACGTTAATCTGGTCTGTATTCTTGTTACATCCTTTCTGACTTTGAGCTTAACTATCTTCTCACCAGTCATGCAAAGAAATAAAAAAATACCTACCATCTGATGTAACCAGAAGAATTAAATACGATATTTACAGCATCTTCACATAGAACATCTCCATTCTCTCACTTGTTCCCAGAAAGCCTCTCACGTCCTTCCTCATTTATTTACCAGCTCAGAGCCATACTGAGCCAATGCTCTTTGAAGAATAGGCCCAAACACACATTTCTTAATTGCATTTGCTTTCCCCTTGGGCCTGCACATCCTGACCACAAATAACTAAATGTGAATATTCTGAATTGACTCCTTTGCTGATCCTGGGTCTTGAACTCAGGACTTTCGTGCTTAAAGTTAGCACTCTACCATTGGAGCCACAGCTCTACTTCTGAACTTTTGTGGATAATTGGTGTAAGAGTCTCACAGACTTTTCTGTTCTAAATAAATGGCTTCAAAGAGCAATCCTCAGATCTCAGCCTCCTGAGTAGCTAGGATTACACCAGATCCTGGCTCAATCTTTTATTCTTAAAAAAAAGTTAGGCTGTATCTTTAAAGTTATCATATGATTTTAAGTGAGAATAAACGTGATTACCACGGTGAACCCAGACAATACTGGTTTCATTTGTTTGCTTTGGGATAGTTTGTTTTGTTTGGTTGCTTTTCTAAGAAGAATCAAAATGAACTCATTTAGTGTGACTCTTACACACAAAACAATTTGAATGCCTGTGTTTCTTGGGTCATCCATTTGACTCTGATGCCCATCCATCCCGCATGCCCGTGTGCTCTGAGATAAGGTTTCACCTGAAAAGCTGTCAGTCTTCACGGATGTCCCTGGGATCTGAGACGAGATTTCCTTCCAATGAGATCAGTTCTGCAGCCTCTTGAGGATGGGGAGTTGTGTTGTGCCGTCCTCCAGAGCACCTCTCTGAGCTGAGGCTTGCAACTGGACTTGGCAGAGCTGGAAGACTGTCTGGAGGTCAGCTCCAAGGGCAGCTAGTCCGGCTCGTGTTGGAGGAGTTGGCTCTACAAGGCTAGGAGGCTGCCATTGGCTCTTTGAGTTTCTCTCTCCAAAACACTGCACTGCTCTTTGTCCCCACAGCCTGTTACTGTGCAAACCAAAGCTGGATGAACCCAGTTACTGGACTCTGCAAGGCAGATCCGGTTAAACGGGACCTGCCCTCTCCCTCCCCTTCCTGTTCTCAGGTGTCCAAGTAGCAACATTCGTTGACAGAAACGAGGTTAGATTTATGGCATTTGTTATTGACTCTATTCTCTTACACATAGGCAAAGAGGAAACTATTTGCTTGAAACTACTGATGTCGCTAAGATCTATTACTATAAATAATTATTTTATTGTTTTTCTCAGTTGTAGGGCTTGAACTCAGGGCCTGTGTGCTCTTCTTTTTGTTCAAGGCTAGCGCTCTACCCCCTTGAGCCATGGCACTGTTTCTGGTTTTTAAGTGGTTTATTGAAGATTAAGAGTTTCATGGGGACTTTTCTGCTCTGGTTGGCGTCTAACAGAAATCCTCAGATCTCAGCCTCCTATAGCTAGGATTACAGGCATGAGCTACCGTTGCCAGCTAATTATTTTATTATCTGTTAGTATTTATACTGTAGACTGTAGGTTGTTCAGAGGAGTTACACCACTGACATTCTTCCCTGCAGAGACCATATTTACTTAATACATGTGTGTGCATGTGCCTGTGACCCTATATATGTCTACTTATATATTTATAAATTAGATCTAGCTTCCACACATAAGAAGAAATACATGCCTTTTGTCTCTGGACCTGTCGACTTCACTTAACATAACTTTTTTTCAGACTCATCTACTTCTTTGCAAATGATGAAATATCATTCTTCCTAATGGATGAGTAAGACTCCATTGTATATATGTGCCACATTTTCTTGATTCATTGTTCTACTCTAGAGCATCTGGGCTATTCTCCTATCTTGTCTATGATGGACAGTGTAACAATGAACATGGTTTACTAGATCCTAATTTGTAATCTTTTGGATAAATGCCCCAAAGTGGTATCCCTGGGCCATAGGGCTGGTCCAGGTTTGCTTGTTTTAAGGGGTCTCCAGACTGCTTGCCACTGTGACTGCAGTGGTTTACATTCCCATCAGTGCATCAGTGTCCTTTTTCCTCCATATCCAGCATCTGTTATTTGTATTCTTGATTATTGCCATTCTTATTGGAGTGAGATGGAATCTCAGTATTGTTTTGATTTCCATTTTCTTTATGGCCAGGGTTGTTAAGCAAAGATCCTCTGTTTTCTTTTTTTTTTAATGTTATTGTTGGGGTGATGTATAGAGGGGTTACACTTACATTCATTAGGTAGTGGGTACATTATTTCTTGAACATTGTTATCCCTTCCCATGTTTTTTTCCTACTCTCCCTTCTCTCGCCCCCTCCCACTCATCTTGTTTTTCTCTTACCTTCCCTTTTTCAAATAAACAAATTGGGCCATATATACAATATATCAGGCACCACATTCAGATGCAGGAACAGAATGAGATGAACCAGAAGGGGAAAAGAAGAAAAAAGAAAAGGCTCCACATAGGACATTAAGAACAACCATCACAAAGATAAACCTCTTGTTCCGTATCCTGAAGTTCTTTTTCCTTAGCCTCATCCTATATGGCCATATGCACATAGCTTTTGAGCTATTATGATCCTCTGTTAGGAGAGTACTAGTCATATACCAACTGTTACAAAAGAGGGAAACCCATGGAGCCTGTGTTTCTTTGGGTCTGGCTTACTTCACTTAATATGATTTGCCCTCTGTGTTCCTGGTTTGTTTTTGTTTGGGATAAGCTAGTTCTTCTCTCCTGCTCATTTTTGAAACTTCAGTTAAATAGCTAAGCAATGATTCAGTGAGAAGACCTGTTAGTTTATAAAGAAACTGAGGTTAGTGTGGTAAAAATTAAAAGTACTTAACTCCTGACTGTTTTCATTCTTCTTTTTTATTAATTTAATTGTATTCTCTGAGTGATGTACAGAGGAGGTAAGTTACATATGTAAGGTCAGTGAGTACATTTCTTTTTTTTTTTTGGCTAGTCCTGGGCCTTCAACTCAGGGGCTGGGCACTGTCCTTGGGTTTTTTTTCTCAAGGCTAGAGCTCTACCACTTGAGCCACAGCACCATTTCTTGCTTTTTTCTATGTATGTGGTACCGAGGAATCAAACCCGGGTCTTCGAGCATGCTAGGCAAGCACTCTACCATTAGGCTACCCAGTGAGTGCATTTCTTGTGAACACTGTCACCCCATGTTTCTCTCCCACATTACCTTCCCTCCTCTCCCCCCACATCGTAAAGTTCATTTCCAACATATTGTCCTGTGAGTAAGTCTTCAGTTCTTTTAGTTATAAAAGTTTTTTTATTAGTTTACATTAGTTATACAGAGGAGGATTTCACACTTATGTTTCCATGTGTTTACAATATGTTCCAATCACCGCCCCCAACCTCTCCATGCATTCCTTAGGGTTAGGTCTTCTGTTCCATTTGCCTTCATATGTGTTTTTGTGCTCGTATACATGCTGCTTTTATAAGTATGGCTGTGTAGTATAATTGGAAGTCTACAATTGAGAGAGATGAAGCAATAATCTTTTTGTCTAAGATTACTTTGTCTATCCAGGGTTTTACTCTTGTGCTTCTAAGTGAATTTTAGGATTTTTTTTCTTTTTCATGAAGGTCACTAAGGATTTTGATGAATATTGAATTAAAATTTGTTATAGGAAAACTCTTAAAAATGTAAGCACAGCTAAATATTCTATTAATAGGATTTTACTTATCCAGGACCTAGAAACAGAACTGAAAGGAGGCATTCCTCAAACTAAAAATACTCCCATGAAGGACATAATTAGCAGAATGAAGACAGGGCACAGAGTTGAGATTTGACTATTCATTGGATAAGACATTAATGTGAAAGCAGAGTTAAAAATATAACAAAAGCACAAATAATCTAGCTCAAAGAGGCCCCCTACCTCACAGCCCACCTATTTCAGACTTGTGTTTACAGCTAGCTTCTCAAAGGCTCACATTTCCACTGATTCCAGTCACAGGGCATTGGAACAAGCTGCAGGGTTTTGCATGATTTCCGTGCAAATATGTTGGATCTTCCTGTATTATTATATGCAGGGAAACCAAGTGTTTCCACAGCTTGAGTATGAACATAAAGGACGTAGGAGCTGAGGCCTTGGGCCCGGTACCTGGGCACAGTGCCCCCCATTCGAATCTCTCCAGTCTGGTCCATCAGGGCCCAGGACACAGGACTCCCCTCTGGTCCCACAACACAGGTGCTAGGGAAAGTTTGGATGCAGCGCTTGATGAATCTCTGGCTCCACCTAGTGCCACCGAAAGCCCAGAACTGATCCACCAGCTCCGCATGGGTGTCATCCAGTGAGGCGAGTTTGAACATCTCCTGGTTACTGTTGACAAAAATGGGAAAGAACAGTCCAGAATATTAGCTACACTGGGAAACATTCCATTTGTTTCCCCCCAGCCCTCCTCAAACCATAGTGAGTGGCCAGTAGACTCAGGTCAGGCTGCGAGAATCACAACATTCAGGTAAGACTCATCCGTGTGTGACAGTGGGTGATAGCCCCTGCTTCCATTCCTTCTTACACACGTTGGAAATGCATTCATGGTACTTTGGCCAAAAGACAAAAACTAATGATATAAGAATGATTTTGTGGTGAATACCTACGACTGTGGAAAAGATTGGCCCAGTCAGTACTGCTCTGTATCACACTGCTGTGAGTCTCCCATACAGGAGACACATGCTGTCATCCTCTATGAACAGATGAGGAAACTTAGTAAATAAATGTCTCAACACGCTCATTAGCAAGCAATTATTCCTGATTGTAGAATCTTGGATTCAGGAGTGCTGATATCCAGGCTGATTGGACACCATGTTGAAGACATGGCAAAGCTGACGCCGTATCCAAAATGGGAAGAGCTGATGGCCCCTGAAATCAGGGACTGAAATGCGAAGGTCCCTGAATGACATAAAGAGCCTGGAAAGAGCTCAGGATGTGGACCTAGAGAACCTCCACTCAAACCCCAGGAACTGCCTTCAATGACTGCATAGTTACAAACACTCCATCCTGAGACGATGTGCCTCTAAGGAAGCAGAAGGAATGTCTCCTACCCTGACTGTCTCAAGGTGAAGTAAGGATCTCAGGAGATTCTCAACAGTAACAGCTACCTGGGCTCTAAGCCACTTTAGATTGTAAATATAAAACTGTCCCGTGCACATGAACACACAGAAGACCAGGGGACTGAACCTCTGTAGATCAAATGCAAATACTGTTTCCAGGTCTACTCAGTGTGACACTAGAAATGGATGAAGGGAAGTATGCAATACTCTTAACTGATCATTTTTTGAAAGATATTTCCTCTGTGAAGTAGACTCCTGAAATGTGTGTGTTTTTTCTTACGAACCTGCTACATGCCTGGCATTCTTCTGGTTATTGGGGATCCATCAGGACATAACAGAAAGAGGATCCCTACTGTTAAGTACTTTCAATTTTGCAAGGAGACTAAAAAATGTAGATATATACTCCAATAAGCTACTGTGGGTGCAATAAAGAAAATTAAACTTGGGTTTTATAACAAAGAAGTAAGTCTCTAGTTTTAGTACACTGAAAAGAACTATTGAAGGAAATAAAATTGAGGAGGATGCATGGGGCAAAGCCAAAGGAAAAGGAGGTGTAGATCCAAAGAATGGACATTTTAGGCAAGCAAAGAGCAAGTCTAGTCACAGAAAGGCACATGTGCACGTGTGTAAACCAGGTGGCAGGAAACCCAAGATGCTGGTACGAGAGAGAGCAAAAGGCACAAAAAGTCCAAGCACCTGTGGCTCACAGCTGTAATCCTACCTATTTAAGAATCTGAGATCAGAGGATCGCAGTCCAAAGCCAGCCGGAGTAGGAGATTCATCTCCAGTTAACCAGCAAGAAGCTGGAAGTCAAGCTGTGGCTCAAATGGTACAATGCCAGCCATCAGCAAAAAAGCCAAGCAAGAGTGTGAGGCCTTGAGTTCAAGCCCCACCCAGTATACACACACACACACACACACACATACTCATAAGATGAAGCTTCAGAAGTGAAGGATTCACATTTTATGGGGACCATAAAAGAGTACAAATGTCACTCAAGGTGAGAAGAAAAGCATGGGTGGCTTGTAAGCAGATGAATTGTATAATCCACATTATATTCTAAAAAGAACACATTACATACTAAAGAGATAAGTACTAAGAGAACACATTACACACTAAAGAGATCAGTACTGGGTAGCGAGTCAAGAGTGAGCTCATGGAGGAATCAGAACCACTTTGAGTAGCTTTAGTATAGAGTAATCTACAACTCAACTCACATGGTCTTGGGTCTGCCTAAATTAGGGGCTAAATTCTTAGTGGCCAGCAGAAATGGCACCAGTCTTTGAGCAGTCTTAGGCATCATGTAGAGAATGCATTGTGTTTTCTCCACCCTGGACAAATTAGCAGCTGCAAGGCATTGTATCACTTCATCTAGGCTGGACTGTGAACCTAGAAAGAAGCAGATTTAGAAACATGCAAGAAGTGACTGGGTGCCAGCAGCTCATGCCTATAATCCTAGCTACTCAAGAGACTGAAATCTGACACTCAAAGTTCAAATCCAGACCAGCCAGGAAAATCCATAAGCCTTACCTCCAATTAACTACCCACCAAAATCAGGAAGTGGAATGGTGGCTCAAGTGCTAGACTCTAGGCTGGAGCAAAACCTCAGTGACCCAATGCAAGTATGCATAAGTGAGCATCAGATCATGTCACATCTAGTGTTGTCACTATTTGTGCAGCTGTGGACAAAGACATGTTCCCCTTATGTAAACACAATACTGCACGCCCAGCATAGGCTTCTGAAAGCTAGAGAAGCATGACATTTAAATAATGGCTGACCTTGAGTGTGTACATGATTATGTACCCCATTTGATCCTTGTGTTGATCCTCTGCTTTATGCTTTTTCATTGTCTTCCTTTATTTATATACAAGAAAACTGAGCACTAGATAAATTGAGTCACTTGCTCAACAATCATAAAGCAAGAAGCTGAGCATGAATGTCCTCTCAGGAGTCTGATTGCAGTGGGCATGCTCAGAACCATACCATTCTTCATCCCTGGTGACTTACGGGGCATTCTGTGCACAGAAGGATGTCATTCTGATTACAGGAATGGAATTCTAGAGAACAAACCTGGGCCCCACACCCAGCTATGTCAGGACACTCTGAACATGTCTTCAGACTACACCATTGCTCCTCAGTCAATAAGAAATTCCTTTCTCCAATGTTGCTTTGGTTAACTCCATAGTCTGTAGCGTTTGAAATCTACTCCACTGAAAAGATGGAAGGAAACCAAACCAACGGTACCAAAAAATCAAAGGCAAGTAAAATTCGAGGAGACATTGAAAGTGGCTGGTGTAAGCAATTCAATTTATTTCCTATTGCCCCACCAGAATGAGATGATCATCAGATAGAGAGTCTGAGGTCTGGTTTGGTAGAAGGAGACCCTCATGGAAAAATGACCATTCAGCTGTCCAGCCATAGGCAGTCTCTGTACATGTCCCTGGCCTTACTTTGAATCTGCAGATGTTGTTTCCAGTTGATGACATCCAACCCAGCAAGGGACTCATGACAGTTTTTGGGTTCCTTGGAGAAGATATAGAAGGTGTTGGTGAAGTTATCGAGGTCATCTGTCATCTCCTGTTGGTTGGGTGACATGGAAAGCATGAGATTGCTTATACCAAGGAATTTCAATATTTCCTTGCATCCTATCATACTACTGTTGTACCAACTTAAAGATGCGTGCTTTTTACATATTATCTCCACATCTCAATTGTGTTTATCATGAAATCAAGGTGACTTGATTTTGTTATATTAGCAAATTTTCCTGAACAACCCCCTCAATTCACTCACAACCAATTCAACCATAATAGTACAGAAAATTGGCATGGGTTTTGTTTGGGCTACTAGGACTGCAACCTGGAGGTTGGGGGTTGTCCTTTAGCTGCTTTGTTCATGGCTGGTTTCCTACTACTTGAGCCATACCTCCATTTCTGACTTTTTGGTGGTTAATTGGTGGTTAAACTATTCCTGCCAAGCTGGATTTGATCTTTATCTGTCTGTCTATCTACCTATATCTATAGATAAAGGTTGCTTTATCATCCCAAATAGAAACAGATTTTTGGATGATGTCATGAGAATACTATATATGTAATATCTCTGTATTACATATATACATGTATTGTAAATATATATTTATACAATATATACATGTATAATGTATAATATACAAATATATAGTATGCATATAATATATAGCCATAATACTTATGCACATGTCTATATATGCACATGTCTACAGATATAAAAATAGATACAGATAGATAGGCAGACAGATAGATAGAAAAATAGAGATCGATGGATAGATGGATAGATAGGTATTATTCTCCAGGATTTACCCACCACTATTATAGAATTGGAGTATTCAAAATTTGTTTGTACTTTTAATGATTCTATAATTTCATATGTATTCACCATAATATCAATTATCTATTCCTTTGTGATTTAAAAGCACTGTACATTTACATTTTATTTGTCATTTATGCCAGATAATATTTATGATTAACCTAATATTTTATTTGAAGTGCATTCACTTTGAGTGTTATTTAGCAGTCTAATACTAAAGATACACTCTCAAGTATTCCTATTGTAATCTTTTTCTCTATTTCTTGAACATTCTTCATATTTACTTGCATACAGTTGTAGATGTTGTTTCCTCTGTGTGGAATGTGTCTGTTGCTCTGTTCAGCCTCTCAAGCCTACTTAACATCAACATCTAGTCTGCATGACATGTCTATTGGGTAGCACTGCCTTCAGCCATCTCATACCCTCTGAAATTCTCATTTTAGCCATCGCTTAGCCAGTGGCCCCTTCTGCATCTTAAAGAATAATCATCAATGTCAATTGCTTTCTTCCTTTGTTTTCCTTGGTGATACTGAGATTTGAACTCAGCCTCATGCTTGCTAAGGAAGCACTGTAGCACTTGAGCCATGCACCCAGACAAGAACAATGTCATAAACAGAAACAAATGCTTCTGCCTCTTCCAGCACATGTTTGCATCCGGTTGAGTCCATCTGTTCATCTACGTTTTCCTGCAGGACATGTGCGTGTCAGCCTTGCTAGAGCTCCTCCCTGTTTCCCTGGAGTCTAGCGTATGTCCAGGTTCATGTTACACAAACAGCAGATGCAAGCACAGAGTCAAATCCATTCCCCAGCAGACAACTGACCTGCTCCTGAGGACGAATGAGCACGGTATTATAATCAGGCCACTTGTCCACCAGGGCCTTTAACTTGAACGGGTTTCCCTTGTTCATGTGGAAGACGGTACTGTACACCTGTAACATTTCAACACAGTGGGAGGTCAACATAGGACAGTGAAGAGCCCTGTCCTTTTCCTTTTCCTTCTATGAAAATCATGGTGTTTCACTAAAAAGCTATTTAGCTCAATCATCAGGTTGTTTTATCACCTGAAACACAAATAGATTTTTGGATGAAGTCATGAGAATACCTCAGGTAATATATGTATATACATGGCATATATACATATATTACCAAAACACTTTTATACAATACATGTATAATATATGGTATATAGTATACACATATACTGTATGAGTGTAATATATGTACATGTACATATGTGTATAGGTATATGTCTACATGTTATATATATGTGTGTATACACGTATATAGCTAAATAGCCAGATAACTAAAATAATTACTCTATAGTGCAGAATTTACTTTTATGCCTTTCCATTTTCCTCTGTGTATTAACATTTATGATAAAGTTACCAAATAAACAGAAGCTTAAAATATAATTTTCAAAATAAACTATATGTGGGCCTATTTCCACATCGATGAAAACAAACCTAGGTAATCAGGTTTCTGGGTGGATTTTTGGGGGGGTTCTCAGGCCCTTGTACTATGCTAGGCAAGCACTCTTCCATGGAACTAATTTCCAACTCCTGCATAATATTTACTATATAAACATTACAAATACAATATAAGGTCTATTATGATCATTTAATTTTCCTACCCCTTCTTTCAGATTATTTCAATGTTCTTTGATATTTTACTCTGATTCTGTAAGGAACCATTTTTGCTTACATTTTTAGAAAATAAGCCTCCAATGGCAAAATTCTAGGATTACTTCTATGTCCAAGTCAACAGACTCCTAGAAAAAAGCCCTATCATCTCCTACCTAAATTACTTTCTATAAAAGTTATCTCCTGGGACAGGAGTTTGGCCTAGTGGTAGAGTCCTTGCCTAGCATGCATTAAGACCGGGTTTGGATTCCTCATACCGCATACATAGGAAAAAATAAAAACTGGAAGTGGTGCTATGGCTCAAGTGGTAGAGCTCTTGCAAAAGCCCAAGGACATTGCGCAGACCCTGAGTTCACGGCTCAGGACTAGCCAAAAAAAAAAAGATTTTATATAAATAAATATATATATAATATATATATTGTCTTTCTGATCTCACTTATTTTAGAAGCAGGAATATTGAGAGTGTTGTTGAACTTGTACAGTGTGGCTCAGTAATGAGTGACTTTGTGGAGTTAAAGAGATCTGATTCTGGACTCTGCCTTCAAAGCAGCTGGGCTATGATTCTGCATCAGTGACTTGCCACTACATGAAGCTTCCGTGGCTTAGTCCACAAACAATGTGTTAGAGTGCCAGTAAAAATTAACCCAAGGAAAGAATGTGTTCTTCCAGTCTCTCCGACATCAGCACAATAACTAAATACATCAACCTCACATTGCTCCAAAAGTCCAGAAATATGAGGACTTAAGAGCAACAACAAATAACTAACAGGGGCTCAGACATAAAGTTTACAGGGTAGTTTTTTTGGTACATTTGTTATTGCAAATGGTATTGAAATTTAAACTGATTTAATTTGAATTATAGAGGTAAGTAATTTCTGTTATTTTGCATACTGACCTCAAATCCTGTCATCTTATTCAACCTATATCTTAATTACTGTTATGTATATTCCTTAGAATTATTTACCTTAAATAATTATGTCCTTTATGACCAGACTGCTATCTTTCTTTCCAATACCCAATACATATTCTTTGTACTTCTTTTTCTTGTCTTTTTTATTTTGTCGGTTGTGGGACTTGAACTCAGCATGGGTGCTATCCCTGAGCTCTTCAGCTCAAGGCTATTGCCCTACCCCTGGAGCCACAGCACTACTTTCAGTTTTCTCGTGGTTAATTGGAGATAAGAGTCTTGCAGTCTTGAGTGCCTGAGTTAGCTGGCTGGCTTTGAACCTCAGTCCTCAGATCTTAGCCTCCTGAGTAGCTAGGATTTACAGGCTTGAGCCACCATGCCTGGCTTTTTCTTGTCTTTTAGAGCCAGTGTCACATAGCATAAGGAGAATGAGAGAGGATATTTTACCTGGCAATCTATCCTGAAAGGAACGACCTGTCTTTCACTATTGAATGATAATAACTGTGAATTTTGTCCACGTGCTTTTAGGGGGGGGTGACTGTGGAATTCCCTAGGGGCCCTAGCTGTCTGAGAGTTTTGTAATCATGAAGATTAAACTTGGCTCACTTCTTTTTCTGTCCTTATCACAAAATGATCAAATGCTTCTTTTTATTTGGTTGATACAATGATTCATATTGATTTTTGAGTGTTGATGTTTCCATGAGTTCTCCAGATAAATGTCTTATAGTTACCATAGTTACATATTGCTGTATTTGACTTGTTAGGTTTTTAAAATTATATTTGCAGTTGTGTTTGTTAATGATAGAGATAGATTATAGATAAATATAAGATAGATAACAGATATTCTCTGTCTCTCTCTGTCTCTCTCTGTTGGTCTCTTTCTGTCTCTCTCTCTGTCTCTCTGTGTCTCTGTCTGACTGTCTCTGTCTCTCTGTGTCTCTCTCTCTGTGTTTCTGTGTCTCTCTGTGTCTCTCTGTGTCTCTCTGTCTCTGTCTCTCTCTGTCTCTCTCTTCCCCCATCTCCTTTTGTCAAAGTACTGGGATTAAAGGAATGTATTGATATGCTGGCCTGTAGTTTTCTCATTTAAGTTATTTCTAATTCTGTTTTTCTGTTTTCAGGGTAATCCTGGCCGAATAAAATGAAATTGTAGGTGTTTACTCCTCTGTTCTTTCCTGAAAGAGTTTGGGTAGAATTTGGATTATTTCTTTCCTTATATGGGCTGGAGAAAGGGCCAAGGAAGCCATGTGCATGTGGAATTTTCTTTGTAAGAATATTTTCATTTATAGTTGAAGGGCAATTTAAGCTGTCTATTTCTCTTCAGATGACCTTTAGTAATTTGTATATTTCACAGAGTAAGTTGTAAAATCTCTGAATATGATGTTGATAAGAGTATATTCTATACTATGTCTATATTTTCTGTTGGGTATGGTAATGTCTTCTATTTCATTCATGATATTGGTAGTGGTAGTCCTTGTTCTGTTTCTTGGTCAGACTGATTGCAATTATCAAAATGATAGAATATTTTCTAAGAAACAAATTTTAAGTGTGTGGTTTTCTTCCTCTCCCTCCCTCCCTTTCCTTCTCTCTCTCTCTCTCTCTCTCTCTCTCTCTCTCTCTCTCTCTCTCTCTCTCTCTCTCTCTCTCTCTCTCTCTGAAAAATTCCTTGATTTCTTATAGTCTCCTTGCTAAAATGTTCTCCTTTTCTTGTAGTTTTAAATGAAGAAACTAAAATCACTTTCTTCTTTTTTTCTTGTCTGTCATGGGGCTTGAACTTGGGCAGATCTTTTACTTAAGTCTATTGCTCTACCACTTTGAACCACAGTTCTTCCCTGGTTTTTTCTGAATAGCTTCTTGGAGATCAAAATCTCACTGACTCTCTGCCTACACTGGCTTTGAATTGGAATTCTCAGGTCTCAGCCTTCTGAGTAGATAGAATTACAGCCATGAGCCACCAATGCCTAGCTAAAATCACTATTTAAGTTTTTTTTTTCTCTCCAGCTTTTTTTTGGTACAGTTCTGGAGCTTGAACTCAGGACGTAAGTGCTATCCCTGCACTTTGTTCTTTCTTAAAGCTAATATTCTACCTCTTGAACTATAGCTCCTCTTTTGGCTTTTTGGTGGTTAACTACAGAGAAGACTGCCACAGACTTTCTGCCAAGGTTGGCTTCATACTATGATACTCAGCTTCCTGAGTAACTAGGAATATAAGCAGGAGCCACCAACCAGCATCCAGCAATCTTGTTTCTCATATATACAGTAAATCCCATATATTTCCCAGTTATCAATTTCATTTCACAAATATAGACATGCTATATTTTCTTGTTCATTAAATTTACATATTCTTTCTTTGTGACACTGAAGCATGGTTTATTTAGACATAGTTGGTAACATGCAAAAATTTGAATTAACCTACCTTGGTCAATATTGTATGAACATTTTAATATAATATATATTCTGTTACAGGTAAAGGGGTTATATAATAAATGTCAATTTGCTTGAGTTCATTCTTGTATTGTTGAAGTCTATATGCTACATGTTTTCAACCATTCTATATGAGTGTTGAAGCTTTTAATAATTCTTGTGGGCTTATCTACTTTTCTACTTTCTATTCATGTATTTTGAGCCTCTGTTGTTTTATGGATAAAGTCCAGCAGTTGTTAAGTGTTTTGAACAAATTAACATCTTTATCTAATAAATATTCATGCATCTATTTATATGATGCAAAGACATTATAGTTCGCAAAGTTCTAGTTTCCTTACAGAATATTATCATGAAATAAAACTTCCATAGAAAATACAACCAATCTATTCAAAATGAAAATTACTTTCCTCAAATTGCACATAATCATTTAAGATTCAATAAACATTTACTTACTATTAGCACCAAGGAATAATCAGGCGGCTAATTTCTTAACCAGAAATGTGTCTATTTAGGAAAACAAATTAAACATTAATGCATTCATTTTACTGAACTTTGCAACTCTGGAAAACTTCCCATGCAAGAAACTGTAATTCTTGGGAGAGTTCAGGCAGTGTTTTTCAGTCATGATGCAGCAAAGATCCCACTACAGTGGAGGAATCGCTTTGCCAGTCACCAGCAATCTGGTTTTGCTCCAGTTATATAGGCACAGTCCCCATTTCCACTTCAGTGACATGGCTGCCATCTATCTCCCTTCTATCAGGGTGCTGTGAACTAAACCACAGGCCACAAAATGAGGGCCTGTCACAGCACAGGGGCCAGCAGGTCTTCTTGCTCATCCATTCCTGTTTGATAGGATAGACAGTCTGTTGTCCTTGGAATGTCCTTACCTTCAAGGACTCAGGGAGGCTCTTCCTTAGGGATTTCTCCAGCCTCTGCAACATCTGTGGGCCTTGCAAAGCAAACATCTTGGCAAGTATCTCAGCCTAAGAAGAGGGTCTGGAAACATAAAAGAGTGAGAGGAGCTGGACAGATAGATACAATAGGCTTGAGCTCCATTCCTGTTGTTTCATTGGGTTTCCATTCTGCAATTTCAAGAAAAAAAATAAACCTGATGGAAAAGAGAGAGGTGTCTCTTTCTGGAATCCCCTTTACTGTCATTTAATTTTTTTAACTTTTTAGAAAATTTTGTTTCTATTCTTATCACAGCCAGAATTCCAACAAGTTGGAATGTCGTCTCTTAAACTGACATGACTATCCTGTTTAAGGTCTCTGACACTTCAAAGCTGTATAATATTGAGCAAGTTAACTTTACTCATTGGCTGTGTTTCTTCTTCCAAATCAGTTGTTTCAAAGAGTATAAGTGAAGCTGGATGCCAGTAGCTCCTGTAATCTTAGCTACTCAGACGTCTGAGATCTGAAGATCGTAGTCTGAATCCATCCTGGTAGCAAAGTCCACCAGACTCTCATCTCCAATTAATTACCCCAAGGCCCGAGAGAGCTATGACTCAACTAATAAAGTGCTAGCCTTGACTCAGAACAGGCAATGGACAAAGCAGAGTCCCTCAGGACAAGACCCCAAAACGGAAACAACAATAACAAGTCATTATGCTTGATTTTATTTCCAAGTCTTGTGTGACGCCAATCTATTCACTTTCATGGAGTTCTCCACTGCCCTCAAACCTTGTTCCATTCCTAAACATAGCAGTGTATTACTAAATATCGAGGAAGACTTCTACCTATTGTGTCACATTGGAATTATTAAGTTATAACATGCTGAGTAAAATGATAAATAAAGGGCTATGCCTGACGAATGACCAGATCAAGTGCTCTGCCTAAGCATGAGCTTGTGGCTGTTGCCGCTAAGGGCTGAGCTACTGGGATCTTAGAGATGACAGCATAAGAACCGTGGAACAGGACAGGGTGATAGGAAACCGACTGTTTTCTAGGCTCTTGGATGACCCTGTGTCATTAGAAATGATGAAGAAAGGTCACAAGGTGTTCAGCCTTAAACTTAGAACTTGCAAAATCCTATTTGCCAGGGCAAAGTCTCCTTTGTTCAAAGTTGTTTATCTCTCTGTACCTTCTACTTTCCTGCCAGTTTGTGCAAATGAAACATTTTTTTTTTGGTTTGTGTGTGTGTGTGTGTGTGTGTGTGTGTGTGTGTGTACTTAACTAATCCATGTTACAAAACGAACAACAGCTGCATCCACGTGTGCTCTCTTTAAGTCACCAACTCTGGTCACTGACCTCAGGGTTTTCCTCCCTTTTGTTTGATCTTGGAAAACACCCATTCTTAAATTGAGCAAATGGGCACAAATAGTGTTGGTATTACTTTATTTCTGTTGCCTCCAATTAATTATCAAAGAACAGGTACTACCTTTTAGGGCCTGTTGCTTTCACATTGGGAATGCTTGGACTTAGGAATTTTCTTCATGCATTTTCTTTGCCATAGTGTTTACATTCGTCAATGATGGGCCTTTCACTTCTCGTTGAGTTCTCTCAGGCTTTTAAGTTCCCAGCACAATTTATCCACACATCCTCTGACAGTTGAGTGTGAGATGAAGCATTTTGCCCTGGTTCCCCTCTGATCCAGGAGATAGCTCTGTAACTTACCCAAGTTGCCTGAGCAATCCTCTTTGAGGCAGAAATTGCATCTTGACTATATGCTGGCGTCTATGTAGGATGGAGCCTGAGAGAATTCACCTAGTTTTTATGAGCAATGTTTGATGCAGCACTAGAGATCAAATCCAGGGGACTGTACATGCTGAGCAAATATTCCACCACTCAGCTCCATTTCCAATTCCTTGTAAATGACATTTGAACTGCAGTGGTTCGATTTATTCATCTTACCTGCTTTCAGTTTCCACACAAGACCACAGAGCATGTCCTAAGTATAATACCTACTTT
This sequence comes from Megascapheus bottae, assembly GCF_031878675.1. Taxonomy (NCBI): domain Eukaryota; kingdom Metazoa; phylum Chordata; class Mammalia; order Rodentia; family Geomyidae; genus Megascapheus; species Megascapheus bottae. The sequence continues at coordinate 8,487,274 of NC_143524.1, read as the reverse complement.
ACCATCTCTGACTTCTCTTTCTTTACTCTCTTCTTCCATACTACCTTCTAAACCTTGATTTTAATCCTTGGACAACATCCTAATCAAGTGCCACTTTTTCTCTGGTTGATTCTTCCCATGGTAATTCTACCCATGCAGAATTAATTGTCTTCTTTTCTCTACTCTCTAGACTTCAACTAGAAAACTTGGAACAGGAGATGATAGCTCCTCTTTTAAATGTACGAAGTCCTCTGTGGAGGGCCTCAAACTCTCCTTTCTTTCTCAAAGCTAATCATATTGTCTGGCCCATTATATAGACTCCACAAACATCTGTTTATTGATTACATACATCAAGCATTTGTACTAATATAAGTCTTGCTAGCTATGTATTAGAGTCACATATTCATTCATTCAACGAGGAAACTATGATCTGAATGCTTGTGTCCTCCCCCTCAGTTCGTGTGCTGAAACCTTAACTCCTGAGATGGTGATACAAAGAGGTAGGTTGGAAAACTACTACATGAGGACTCGCCTTTGAGAGTCCAAGAAGACCGCATCTATGAATGCGAAAACACACTGTCTCCAGACACCTACGCTGCTAGCTGTTTAACCTTGAATGTTGCAGCCCCCCAAACTGTCACAGATAAATTTTGTTTTGTATAAACCAATTTATTTGTGGTGCTTGTTTATAGAAGCCCTGAAAGACTGAGATAAAGTATCGTTCAAAGCCACCTATTAAAAGACCTGAGAATATTTACCAGAATGGAAGCATCTGACCAGGATACAGACACCATTTTCACACCTCCAAAAATCTCATGTCAATTGGAATGTAATATTTCTGAAGACTGTTTTGACATATAAACTAAATGCCTTTCTAAAACAATATTACATTAAGAAGAAGAAGCAGAGTTTGAAGTCCGAATAATGAAAGTATAACCCTATTATCAAGTAGACTCTGCACAAGCATGTTCCTGATCACCTGTACTGAAACAAAAACAGTTTCTGTCAACCAGTGCCATTGACCAAAAAGTGAAACAAGCTAAGGAAAACAGAACATTTTAGTGGGATGCCAGTACTGGAAATGAGCAACATCTTAGAAGGGAGAGAAAACATTTAAACTCCTGAGAAAGAGCTATTCTAGTGCTTGGAATTCATCTAGAAGGGGGAAATAAAGGGAAAAATATCTCCAGGAAAAACTATACAAGGTATAAGAATTTGGTGTACAGTGATAGATATCACATACGTAGATAAAAGAAATTATCAGGTATAGAAACCAGAGGTTTCTCTTGTGGTTGTTGTTAATATACTATGTGAAGCTTATTTCTTCTCTCTTCTTTTCCCCTTAAGGTTTATCTCTTATTGTTACTATGTCTGACTTTGGTACCTGGTATATTGTATATATGTTTGTTTATTTAAAAAAGGGAAGGCAAAGGGGCTGGGAGTTTGGCCTAGTGGTTAAAGTGCTTGCCTAGCATGTATGAAGACCCGGGTTCGATTCCTTGGTACCACATATATAGAAAAAAGCTGGAAGTGGTGCTGATGCTCAAGTGGTAGAGCTCTAGCCTTGAGAAAATCCAAGGACAGTGCTCAGGCCCTAAGCTCAAGCCCAGGACTGGCAAAAAAAAAAAAAGGAAAGGCAAGGAAAATCAAGATGAGTGGCCGGGAGTTTGGCCTAGTGGTAGAATGCTTGCCTAGCATGCACAAAGACCCGGGTTCGATTCCTCGGTACCCCACATACATAGCAAAAAGCTAGAAGTGGTGCTGAGGCTCAAGTGGTAGAGTGCTAGCCTTGAGAAAGTCAAAGGACAGTGCTCAAGCCCTGAGCCCAAGCCCAGGACTGGCAAAAAAAGAAAAGAAAGGAAAAGAAAAGAGTAACAATGTTCAAGAAGGAATGTATCCACTACCTGATGAATGTAACTCTAACTCCTCTGTACATCACCCCAACAACAAAATAAAATGACTTATTAGAAAAAAATGCTAAAAATGATAGTGGCTTTTTTGAATTCATACTTCTTTTTTGGATATTTTATCGCCTCTGTTCTTTGGTCTTTGGACAGAATCTCCTTAGTTTTAGTCCAACCATAGAGTGCTTGATTTTCCTAGATATCAGGAATCAAAGGAAAAAGCTGATAACCTTTGGACATTGGCAGAAGACTATGTAACACAGAACACCTGAACTAGAATACTACTCTGTCTGGTGCTCTTACATTTTCGCTCACGCACCTACAAACAGCAAGCTCTTAAATCTCATTGTACTTATTTAGTAATTCATAATAAAATGTGATTTCTCTCAGTTCAAAATAAAAATTTCCCATGGTAACTTATATATGCTGCTCTGAATAGAGTAGATGCCTGATACTGGTAAATATAATGTAACCCTTCTATTAATTATAATAAAAATATGAAAAAAATCCTAAAAAGATTTTCAAAAAGAAAGAACTTCCCTTTTCCCCTGGTGTAATTCTTGGCACAAACGAGTTCAGAAATTCTTACCTACATTTAAAGGAATTATTTTAATTCTTTTATGTCAGTGAGAAGACAAAGAGATGACAGAGCCCAGAGGACCAAGCCTTTATTCTCACCTGAGAAGCCGTCTCCTAATTCAGTCTCTACAGAGTTCTCTAAAGACAAGAGGCAGAAGACTGCTTCAGAAGATGAGCTATACTCCCAGAGTACACTGATTTGAAAGGTGCACTTTGATCTACACTGTTCTGAGAACTGGTTGCACTCAAGTCTTCATCTATGCATCAGACTGTGCCAACTTCCAACAGGGTTCCCTGTTCAATGAGACACACATTAGACACATATAACTTTAACCAGTTGCCAGAACAACCTGGTAGACCATTCTGAGGCTCATCGCTAAAAAGTACTGGACTGCTTTCTGTTGCCAAAGATCCCATTGTTACTCAACAACTCTGAACTGTGAAAGCTGCTGGCCAAGAGTTGAAAGGGGGCTAAATCTCTATAACCAACATCTCTTTACATCTCTCCCCCCCCTTCCTCAAGTGACTGGCAGAAGCAAGATCTGGACATTTTGTATACTTGTTCATAATGAGATTTTTTTCCATCCGCCATTTGTAAAGTACTTATTTAGAAAGACTAAGATCTTATCTTTTTCTTTGACTGATTTTCATGAAATCTAAGCTGAATGAATACAAATCACCACCTAGACCCACCATAATTAAACTTCTGAAAAAGCAAATATGAAGAGAAAAGCTTAAAAGTGATATGAGGAAACACGGTGCATTACATAGGGAAATCCCAGTACAAATAATGGCTCACATCGAGAAGATACATAATACAGTGCAGATAACAGTGCTAAAGGAAAATAACCCTCAATGTAAAAGTCCATATCAAACAAAATGTCTTCTTTTTCCACTTTTGTGCCATACTGGTGCATAAAGATGGGCTCTTAGGTTCTTGCTTGGATTTTTGGCTCAAGACTGGTGCTTTCCCACTTGAAACTCACTTCTACTTCTGGGCTTTGGATGGTTAATTGGAGATAAGCATCTCTCAGATTTGTCTGTGCAGGCTGGCTTTGAAGTGAGATCTTCACATCTGAATTGCGGGATGACAGACAAAATTCCTTTTGTCTCCCACTAATAAAGGTTTATCTTCTGTACAATCTCATGAAGTAAACATTGATATATACAGCCCGACAATGAGAAGACTATACTGAGAAACACTAACTCACGTGCCTGGAGGATGCGATATGCTCAATAAACCACTGTCTGACTTGAATTCAAGTGAGATGGACGCTATTAGTTTTACTGTTTGGCCATAGTCATGTCTCGGAACCCCAGTTTCATCACCAAGACAACAGAAGCACTTTTATTCCCTTTTTCACAAGGTCAAAGAAAGTCTAAATAATAATGCTTTATTATCAAAGACTTAGCAGCCCGGTGTGGTTGTTCACACCTATAATCCTAGCTATGGAGGAGGCTGAGATTTGAGGATCACAATTCAAAGCCAGTTTCTGCAGGAAAGCCAGTGAGACTCTTATCTCCAAAAAGCCAGAAGTAAAGCTGTGGCTCAAGTAGTAGGGCACTAGCCTTGACCAAAGGATAGAGCTCAGGCCCTGAGTTAAAGCTCTAGGACTGTTTCACACACATACTCTTTCTGTCCCTCTCCCTGTTGCTCTCCCTCTCCCTGTCCTTCTTCCTCTCCCTCTCCCTCCTCTTCTCCGTTTCCCTCTCCCTCTCCCTTTCCCTGCCTCTCTTTCCCTGGCTCTCTCTCCCTCCCCACCCCCATACACAGAGACCTAGTGCATAGTACACAATTATACACATTACCATCTTTATTGGTTTAGGTCATACAAAGAGTAAGGTGATTGAGCTGAGATGTTAACCCTAAGTTTAAATGGAGGATGCCTTTACTGTTTTGAGGACCAGACATGACACCCGACTCCCCATCTCCTAGAGGGGGAAATAGGATCATGGGAACCTGAGGAAGAAGTAGCAGAAATTGTGGTCTTTTCTAGCTACTTCTTGCTGACATGGAGGCATTGAGGAGTCACTGGGGCTGGGATCTTCAGGGTCCAGGTCTGTGCCAGGCTGTGGTAACAGAGTGGCCTTGACTTGTTCCTAGGTGGTATCCTGAGTGAGGGCTGTTATCCTGTTAGAGAAAAACTTTTGAAAAGGAGAAATCAGGCAAAAGGCTGACAGGATGGCACGACTGGCTGTTAGGAAGGATACAGGAAAACACACCCTGGGCACAAGCCAGAATGTTATTTGGACCACAAACCCAGTTGTGGCCTATTCGAAGGGAAGAGGAATTCCCCTGTAACTGGGCAAGGGAGAGGAAAGGAGTGTCTAGGGTTTTGGCAACTGAATAGGGACTGGTTGAGAATAACCAGTCAGAGGCTAGGACTGGAGTGGAGTGGGTGAGGGACCAACAGGAGGTCTTAGAAGATGTCTGGATTATAGAGTATGTAGAGGAGACCCAGGTAGCTTCCAAAGCTAACTGTCCTTAGTCTAAGAATTACTCCATAATAATAAATAGCAGATGACAAAGGCAAAATGTAAGTTCCTGTCCACTTAGAAGTTAGAAAAGTATGGACATTAAATGGGTAAGCATTTTAACTATTTCCCTTGATCTCCCAGCTCTGGTTACTTTTGAAGCAGAGTGGCTCCGTTTAGGAGCCGCTTTTACTCCTCTGCATGATTCTTGATGGTCAGGCCTGGCTTTGTCCTGAGAGTCTGCTTACTGCTGGGATGGCTTGTCACAGCTGGCATCTTTTTTTTTTGTCAGTCACAGAGTTTGAACTCGAGGCCTGGGGACTGTCCCTGAGCACTTCTGTTCATGGCTGGCACCCTACACAGTGGCACTTCCAGCATTTGGCCAATTAATTGGGAGAATCTCTTGAGTCATGTTTCCAGCCTGGCTTTTTGCTGGTTAATTGGGAGATGGAGTCTCAGAGGGATTTTTTTTCTGCCCAGGCTGGCTTTGAACTGCAATCCTCAGATACTACTTAAGCTTGAAATCATTTTAGCCATATATCCAATTTGGCTTATATACTTGGAAAATTTTACAAACTGGGCCAGGAGTTTGGCCTAGTGGTAGAGTTCTTGCCTAGCACACACCAAGATCCAGATTTGATTCCTCAGTACCATATACATAGAAAAAGCCAGAAGTGGTGCTGTGGCTCAAGTGGTAGAGCTCTACGTTGAGAAAGCCCAAGGACAGTGCTAAGGCCCTGAGTTCAAGCCCCAGGACTGGCAAAAAAAACCCTTCACAAACTAAATAGTGTACATGGAAATAAAGAATGGCATAACGGTTTTACATCGGTGTATTGATCTTGACCTTATTTAAATCATAGCCAACTTAATTGTATACCAACTTTACTCATAAGCCCTATTTTTTTAAGATATACCATCTGCTATATACCATTTGGGGTTTGGAAGACAATTTACTTGCCAAATCATTTCTTATGCAAAGGAAACCATTTTTTCTTTCCTCAATTCCTTTTCCAAGGCTCCTTTTACTAACTTTCCTTTTTAAACTTTTTTTTACTGTTTTTTCCTTAATTTGCTTTAGATTAATTCTTAGAAACATTTGCTTACACCCAAATCTGATGAGCTCCTTTGTGGTTAGAGTTTTAAAATGCCCTCTTTTTAACCTTTGGCCTGCCCCAAGGTGATTCCTGTGACTCAACCCACAGTTAGGCTATAGGGGCAGAGCAGTTTTCTAGACTTTGGCTTACATGACAGCTTTTATTGATAAAGATTTTTTTCTCTTAACAAGGAGCACACTTGATAATTGATTCCTTTAACACAAGGTTTACATTCATTACAATTCAAAAAACAAATAATTGTTATACCATTATGACAGTTTTGACATCTTATAATGAGATTCCTTTGAACGTATTTACACACACATTGGACAACAGTTTTAAGGCATGGTTGGATTTTTGAAAAAAAGAAAACCAGCCTTGTAAGTTCTCTGGAACTTACAAGTGACAAAATGACATTATTTTGTCCAACATGTTGGAACCATGTGGTCAGTGTAAGGAAAACAAAAACTTAAACACAAACACTATTGTCAATAAACCAAGACCTAGATAGCAAAGTACAGAATATGTTTAAACATCTTTGTTAGCCAGGTACTTTGACCTTTGAATAATGGACTTGAGTACTTTTTTCTCAAATACCAAAAGTCCAAATCAACTGTAATGGAAAGCTGAAGAGGGAATGCCATGGTGACCTGGGGAGTCAGGAAATACAAGGCTTGGTACAAAGTGGTGGCTGGGCTGCTTAGAGCCTAAACAGAGTCGTGGTCAAGGGGAAGAATTAGAGACAACTGAGTTCAAAGAGTCTCCTGAGCTCACTCATGGTCTAGGTCTGGTAAGGTCTAATAACCTATTGTCCACATTCCTGCCCCTGCCTCTAGGAATTCAGGCATACTTCCTAGCAGGGGTGGGAAGGACCTCCAAGAGTTTTTGGAAATTTCCTGTCATCTACCACATAACCAAGATGGCACCTGTTAAACCCAGTTCTCCATTATTGACCATGTGGTCAGTACCAGAAAACCAGACAATACCAAACAGTGTACAACACCAAACAAGATTTAGCCAAACAGAATTTAAGAGAATTAAGACAAACTATCATGTAACCCTTTTATTAATTACAATAAAAATATATATTAAAAAAAGAGAATTAAGACAATCTCCATGTGTAAGCAAACACTTACAACGAGAACAGATAACCTTTTAAACTTTTTTGGTAATGAGTCATATAAGCATGTGAATTAAGACTCAGGAAGGAAAAGGAATGATTTGTTTTAGGTATGCTATCTGTCTAACAGTTCCCATGATGGAGGCTGACAGTTTTTACTTAGAGAATCCGAACTTGCTGCAGAGAAGTAGAATGTAGTTACAAGAACAAGGATGGAGAAGGCTATTTCAGCTGGAATGGAGGCATTTAGTGGCAACTGAATGTTGGCTGGAGGTCACCGGAGAGAGAGAGAGAGACAGAAACAGAGAGGGAGGGGGAACCTTTTTCATGTATGTTCCAAAAAATATCTGGGTTCAGTGTCCCATGAAGGGGACATGGGAACTCATTGTCCAGAGAATATTGGGGACAAATTTGATTGCATGAGCATATAAGCGTATGAGGCTTAAGGTTAAGCAGAAGCGTTAAAGATTCCAAATTGTGCAATTTTAGACAGGGCCCCTTTTATGTTGAGTAGAGCTTCCATGAGCATCCTGAGAGGATCCCCAGTCAAGGGACTTAGGCTGCAAGCAGCAAAAGGGGTAATCATCCACGATTGCTGGGTCCCAGACATTTAAGAGGAGCCAGCACCATGCAGTTGCTGGGTTCCTGGTCTACGCCGGCTGGCAAGAGGCCTTGGCCTCTTGGGCTGGACTCGGAACTCAGTGCCAAGATTTTACCTTGGTGCTCCAAGCCCTGAACTGTCACTCACCACTAAAGCAGGGTGGATCGGCCAATGTTGGGTATAGAAAAGGCATTCAGTGAAGACGAATTCACCTCGCAGTGGTCTGGTGGACCTGAGCTCGGTATCAGGTGTCCAGTACAGTTAGGATTCCTCAAACGGGAAGAAGAAAACTCAATGGGAAGACTGGATTCAAGTGGTGGTGCCAATGAAAGCACCAGCCCAGAGAACCAGGCAGACACAAATTCGCAATACAGAAAAGGAGTTTTAAATGTCAGTAGAGGTCACACAGGCTAGTTCTCTCAGTATAGGGGGCTGCAGCATGTATTGAGAAGATATCTTTTTTTCATATATTTTTATTGAAATTAATAGAAGGGTTACATGATATTTGCCAGATAGATGGTGCATTAATTCCCATACATTGATACCTTTTCACATGTCTTGGTCCCCATTTCCCTCCCCCCCACCCCCACCCCTCATCTTGTTTTTCCCCCTTCCCTATCCAATTTCAAATAACCAAATACAAATATATCCGATATATCAGGTAACAAAGTGAGATACTGTAACAATATGAGATAACCAAGGGACAGCAAAAGAGATGAGATATAACATAGTACCTTAGGAACAACAATCATTCATTATATGGCTTATGTTTCTATATCCTAGAGATCCTTTCATTTAGCGTCATACTATATGGCCTTTTGTATCAAGGTTTTGTTCTATTGCAAATCTCTGCTAGGAGAGCCCAAGGTTTCTACTGATTATGACAAATGAGGGAAACCATTGAGCCTAAGTTCCTTTGAGTCTGGCTTACTTCACTTAATATGATCTTTCCTAAGTCTTTCCATTTCCTAACAAATGGGGCAATATCATTCTTTCTGACAGCAGCATAGAATTCCATTGTGTATAAATACCACATCTTGTTGATCCACTCATCAACTGAGGGACATCTAGGTTGGTTCCATATCTTTGCTATGGTAAATAGTGCTACAATGAACATTGTTGTGCTGGTGGATTTAATATGTCTTTGTTTCTGGATGATTGGGTAAATGCCAAGTAGTGGAACTGCTGGGTCACAGGGGAGCTCTATGTTTATGCTTTTGAGGAACTGCCATACTGCTTTCCATAGTGGTTGAACAAGTTTGCACTCCCACCAACAGTGTAGTAGTGATTCCTCCTGGCCACATCCCCTCCAGCATCTGTTGTTATTAGTTTTCTTGATCCTGGCCATTCTAACTGGAGTGAGGTGGAATCTTAGAGTTGTTTTGATTTGCATTTCTTTTATAACCAGAGATGTTGAGCATTTCTTCATGTGTCTATAGGCCATTTTTGTTTCTTCTTCAGAGAAAACTCTAAGTCTTTGGACCATCTTTTAATGGGATGTTGTTACTTTGGAGATTAGTTTTGGAGTGATTCAATTTTTTGAGCTGTTGATATATTTTAGATATGAGGCCTTTGTCCGTTGTATGGTTGGTGAAGATCTTCTTCCACTCTGTAGGCTTCCTAATTAGTTTACTAGCTATACCCTTTGCCATACAAAAGCTCTGCAGTTTAATGGACTAAGCTCAGGGCAAGGCAGTTTTCAGTTGATGCCAAAGATAGTCCATTGCCAGGGCAGGTCAGCAGCTGTGGTCAGACCTGGCCAAAGAGAAGTCCACTGATGCAGGTGGAGCCTAGAGATTTCTGTGGTTTTCAAGAATGGGGTGAGGACTAACAATTGGCCTTGTCATCCAATTTCAGGGACCTTAAAGGGGAGGCAGACAAATGAAATAGGGGAGGACATGCTAACAAGATGAACGTATCCAGAGATGCACTGGGTCAGAACTGAACTGCAAATAAGATCCACGCTAAATGACATTTCAGCTGGTAGTCTAGGAAACAAACAAAAAAAGCAAACAGAACAATCGGGCCAATGTGTCAGAAAACGGCTCTGTTCATTTGCTTTACAAAAATCAATCTGTAACTACTCCCAAGCCACCTTGTAAAAACGTTCAGCACACACGATAAGGTTTAATTCAAAAAAATAATGACTCACAGGTACCAAATGTAACTACTATCATGTGGTATGCAGTATTTATTTACATATACAATATTTTAGCATGATTATTAAGCACTTTTTATGAACACATTTTTTTCCAAAGTATCTATTGAAAAAATGGGACACACTACACCCCACCTACACCCCACACTACACTACATTAAGAAAGAAGAGAGAGGAAAAACATATGGTATTTACAAGACAATACCACATCTTGGCAAAGCGAGTAAGACCTCATGATAGGCACGCAGGCACATGGGAAGCAGGAGTTCCTGGAGAAGCATTAGGATAGATGCAAATGAATCAATACTGTCACTGAGGGCCAAGGAATGTGGCTTAGTGGTAGAATGTTCACCTAACATACGTGAGGGTTTGAATCCTTGGTACCATATAAAATGCCACTGGAAGCCTGGTGCTGGTGACTCATGCCTGTAATCCTAGCTACTCAAAAGGCTGAGATCTCGAGAATGATAGTTTGAAGGCAGCTTGGACAAGAAAAGTCCATGAGACTCTTATTTCCAACAGAGCCACTAAAAAGCCAGAAAGTGGAACTGCAGATCATACAGTTAAGTGCAAGCCTTGAGTAAATAAAGCCCTGGGACAGGCCCAGGACTGGCACCAAAAACAAAATATTCAAAAAGTATAAAAAACTGAACAAGGAAGTGCTAGGTACATTGAGTTCTGACCATGCCAGGTCTGCTAGAAGTAAAGGGTATGTGAATCTGGGACCATGGCCACCCCGTTCTACTTCTGTAAATCTCAGCCGTGAGTGAGCCATTGAAAGCTACATTCAGCTCACTCTGTGTCCAGTCCTCCATGACGCCAACCACTCACACTCCAGCCTTCTGTTTACATCTAGTCTCACCAAGGCTCACAGTTCCACTGATTCCAATCACAGGGCAAGAGAACGTACTGCAGGGTTTCACACATTCTCTGCACAATTTTATTGGTCTTGGCTGTATTATTATATGCAGGGAAGCCAAGGGTTTCCAGAGTCTGACCCTGGACATAAAGGACATAGGAGCTGAGGCCTTGGGCCCGGTACTTGAACACGGTTCCCCCCATTCGAATCTCCCCGGTCTGGTCCATCAGAGCCCAGGACACAGGACTCCCCTCGGGTCCCATCACACAGGTGCTAGGAAAAGTTTGGATGCAGCGCTTGATGAACTTCTGGCTCCTCTTGTTGCCACCTAAATCCCAGAACTGATCCACCAACTCCGCATGGGTGTCATCCAGTGAGGCGAGTTTGAACATCTCCTGGTTACTGTTGACAAAAATGGGAAAGAACAGTCCAGAATATTAGCTACACTGGGAAACATTCCATTTGTTTCCCCCCAGCCCTCCTCAAACCATAGTGAGTGGCCAGTAGACTCAGGTCAGGCTGCGAGAATCACAACATTCAGGTAAGACTCATCCGTGTGTGACAGTGGGTGATAGCCCCTGCTTCCATTCCTTCTTACACACGTTGGAAATGCATTCATGGTACTTTGGCCAAAAGACAAAAACTAATGATATAAGAATGATTTTGTGGTGAATACCTACGACTGTGGAAAAGATTGGCCCAGTCAGTACTGCTCTGTATCACATGCTGTGACTCTCCCATACAGGAGACACATGCTGTCATCCTCTATGAACAGATGAGGAAACTTAGTAAGTAAATGTCTCAACACGCTCATTAGCAAGCAATTATTCCTGATTGTAGAATCTTGGATTCAGGAGTGCTGATATCCAGGCTGATTGGACACCATGTTGAAGACATGGCAAAGCTGACGCCGTATCCAAAATGGGAAGAGCTGATGGCCCCTGAAATCAGGGACTGAAATGCGAAGGTCCCTGAATGACATAAAGAGCCTGGAAAGAGCTCAGGATGTGGACCTAGAGAACCTCCACTCAAACCCCAGGAACTGCCTTCAATGACTGCATAGTTACAAACACTCCATCCTGAGACGATGTGCCTCTAAGGAAGCAGAAGGAATGTCTCCTACCCTGACTGTCTCAAGGTGAAGTAAGGATCTCAGGAGATTCTCAGCAAGAGGTGCTCTCCAGGCTCTCCGGCATTTCACATTGTGAAGACAAAGCTGCTTCTTACACATGAACACACAGAAGACCAGGGACTGAACCTCTGTAGATCGAATTCCAATACTGTTTCCAGCTGTACTCAGAGTGACACTAGAAATGGATGAAGGGAAGTATGCAGTTCTCTTGACTGATTTTTTTTGTGGGTCATGGGGCTTGAACTCGGCCTGGGTGCTGTCCCTGAGCTCTTTAGCTCAAGTCTACCACACAACCCCTGAGTCTGGCCTTCTCCATGAGCTCTTCAGCTCAAGGCTACCACCCTACCCTTGAACCAAACCCCACTTCGCATTTTCTAGAGGTAAACTGGAGATAAGAGTCACAGATCCTTTTGTTCCTGGGCTGGATATGAACTTTGATCCTCAGATCTCAGCCTCTTAAGTAGCTAGGATTATAGGCATGAGCTACTGCGCCCAGCTCTCTTAACTGATCTTTTACGGAAAAGATTTTCTATATGAAGTAGCCTCCTGAAATATGTGTTTCTAAAGAGCTTACTACATACCAGGCATACTTCTGGTCATTAAAGACCCATCAGGATATAATAGAAACAGGATCCCCACTGTTAAGTACTTTCAATTTTGCAAGGAGACTAAAAAAAAAAAGGTAGATATATACTCCGATAACCTACCTTGGGTGCAATGAAGAAAATTAAACTTGGGTTTTATAACAAAGAAGTATGTGTTTGGTTTTAGTATTCTGAGAAGAACTGTCAAAGGAATTAAAATTGGAGAGTATGAGTAGCAAAACAAGAGGGGAAATAAGTGGTGATTCGAAGAATGGACATTTTAGGCAAACAAAGAGCAAATCTAGTCACAGAAAGGCAGGTGTGCACATGTGAGAACCAGGTAGCAGAAAACCCAAGATGCTGGTACGAGAGAGAGCAAGAGGCACAAAAACATCCAAGCACCTGTGGCTCACACCTATAATCCTAGCTATACAGGAAACTGAGATCAGAG